>NC_053163.1:56727498-57029657 GCF_016835505.1 Polypterus senegalus
TTAGGAGAAACAAACAGAAAAGGTTGGGATATCACCCTGGTAAACCCTTTTACAGTTTGTTACAATTGCTTTGGCACAAGTTTCAGAACTTTTCAAAACTCTGTAGCAGTGCTACTAAGTTAGAACTTCATCTCCCAGCAGTCCTTGCAGGGGCTTTTGGGATCAAAGGTTGTCAAAGGTGGTTAAAAGGAGGGCAGGGGGCAAATAGAAGAAAAAAAGTTTTGTTTGTTTTGGTGGTTGTGTGTTACATTTATCTGTTGGACTGCCTGCTGTTAATTCTGCCATATATCATCATTGTGTCCTGGACTTTATTCGTTTGTTGGGGTCTGGATCATCTGTCTACCTGTGCACTGAGGACTGTGTTGGAATTCATTGGTTTTCCGGAAGATTGGAGTGCTCCTGAACCATCCATCCGACTTCATCTTTTCAGTAACTACCGGTAGGGCTGAGTTTTCTTTCACCCTTTCAACATACAGATTGCTAGACTTAACTTCATCACCTCTCATTTCATCCGGTTTGGTTTACATGGACTTTGCTGTGTGGTGTTAGTGTTTATTTGTTAAATTTAATATCGCCGAAGGGGTCAGGGGTGGTATTGTTTTCATTTAGTTCATTTAATTTCATTATATTCTTTATCGTTTAATGTTCCCAGCGTGCTTTATTTGGTCTCTGTAGTGTGTGTGTGTGTGTGTCGTTCCAAGGCTGGGGTTGTGGTAATCCTCCACTAAAATAAATGAATCACCGTCACATTGACGGTGTAAATCTTAGTGGTCCCTGACCGCTACAACTCTAGACCCAAAACTCAAAATGGTAACCACATGTAACACCGGCTGTCCAACGTTCAAAACGTTGCTTTTTGCATTCATATTGTTAAAGAAACCTTGCACTTCCAGAATCAAGGAGACACTTAGATCACCCACACAGGATACCGATAGTGTCACTGTGTATTTGTTCATACAACCATTAGATATTGTAGTAAAGAGTATGTTATACATGTTACATCATGATGCCACTGTAAAAAGACCATTAGAGAGAATACTACAGACGCAGTAGAATCATTGACCAAATCTGAAATGTATTAATGAATTACAACACTGCAAATCACAACATGGGTTCCGTTTACAGCAAATGAAAGTAACTATTAGGTAAAAGAAAAAAACAGAGTACTACAAAAAAAGAAGAATTAAGACTTCAGTGCTCCTCACCTGCCTTACAAAAAGCAAAACAGAGGAGTACTGGTCTCATTTCCATTAACCCTGTCGTGCGGATTTGGCCACAGTTTATCATCCATATCAAAATGAATGTTCTCTCTTGCCAAACCTCATGGAAAGAATCTTTGGGCCTGATACTGGCCTGCTGCAGTATCATTGCATGCCTCATCCATGGCCTGGGGCCTCATGTATAAACGGTTAGTACTTTGCAGACGATTCTGATGATTAAGAACACAAGTTGATCTTCTGAGGTTTGGTTGAGTCATTCTAGATGCCTCGGTCGTTGTCATAACATGACTTATGGCAAAGCCTACAACCATTGCTCTTATCTTGTGGAACACACTTTGCTGTTTTGGCCTGTGGGTATGTCTTCCAATCATGTTCCCCAAAACCTCTCAAACTGGGCCTATGGCCACCTTTTTGGTGAGGCCCAAGCCCTCCTCTAATGCAAGACCCACAACCACCTCTCAGGTGTGTTGCTTGTCCCCGCCATTACTTACCACTGCGTCTTACTCGTCCTGCTTGACCACCTGCCTGCTCCATGTTAGTGTATCACTATGTTGCTGTGGATTCCACTTATTCATACTCATACCACAAGGTGAAATCAATCATCAGTAACAAACTGGCGTCAGTGGATCTTGTTTTCCTAACATTTCCATGATGTGAACATGGGAAACTGTTTACGGAAATTGTTTCCATAAAACTGTGCTTTAAGAGGAACGCAACAGTTACTTATCATTTAGAGCAGTTATATTAATTGATTGTTAGATCACTGTAATGAAATGAACAGACAATCCTCTTGAATGCAATGTGTGAATTGCATTTTAAAATGGTAATACAGTATATATATATATTGTCACACACGTGCAAGTTGGAGGCAGTCAAAGAGCCTAAAGGTGAGTGAAATATCGCAAGACAAGAGGCTGTCACATGGTACTTACCTAAATCTCTTTGTACCTACAGAAAACTTGAAGAACAATAAACCTCTCCATTTCCGGGTTCAAAATGGCCACGGCAACGTCACTTCCGGTTCATTAAGATGACTTCCAGTCCCACAATCCATTGCTCCTGTCAACTCCTGATGACGTTGGTTCTGTGTTCCTGTGTCCAATCGTCACTTCCTGCCAACCTATTCCTCTCCCATCATCCATTCTGTTATAAAAACGCCATCTATACTAATAAAAGGCAAAGCCCTCACTGACTCATTCACTCACTGACTCACTCATTACTAATTCTCCAACTTCCCGTGTAGGTAGAAGGCTGAAATTTGGCAGGCTTATTCCTTACAGCTTACTTACAAAAGTTAAGCAGGTTTAATTTCGAAATTCTACATGTAACGGTCATAACGGTCGATAACGGTCGACAACGTCCGCCATGTTGAACTTTCTTATTTATGGCCCCATCTTCACGAAATTTGGTAGGCCTCTTCCCTGCGCTAACCAAAACCGATGTACGTACTTATTTTGATGGTATGACGCCACTGTCGGCTGCCATATTGAACTTTCCAACGTCACTAATTTTCCAACTTCCCGTGTAGGTAGAAGGCTGACCCCATCTTCACGAAATTTGGTAGGTGGCTTCCCTGCACTAACCAAAACCGATGTACGTACTTATTTCAGTGGTATGACGCCACTGTCGGCCGCCATATTGAACTCTCCAACGTAATTAATTCTCCAACTTCCCGTGTAGGTATTTTCATTTCGAAATTCTACGCGTAACGGTCATAACGGTCAACAACGTCCGCCATCTTGAACTTTCTTATTCATGGCCCCATCTTCACGAAATTTGGTAGGCGGCTTCCCTGCGCTAACCGAAACCAATGTACATACTTATTTTGGTGGTATGACGCCACTGTCAGCCGCCATATTGAACTTTCCAACGTCACTAATTCTCCAATTTTCCGTGTAGGTAGAAGGCTGAAATTTGGCAGGCTCATTCCTTACAGCTTACTTACAAAAGTTAAGTAGGTTTCATTTCAAACTTCTACGCGTAACGGTCATAACGGTCAACAACGTCCGCCATGTTGAACTTTCTTATTCATGGCCCCATCTTTACAAAATTTGGTAGGTGGCTTCCCTGCGCTAAACGAAACCAATGTACGTACTTATTTTGGTGGTATGACGCCACTGTCAGCCGCCATATTGAAATTTCCAACGTCAATAATTCTCCAACTTCCCGTGTAGGTAGAAGGCTGAAATTTGGTACTTATTTCGGTGGTATGATGCCACTGTCGGCCGCCATATTGAACTTTTCAACAGTCTTTGTTACTTATGGGCCCATCTTCAAGAAATGTGGTACGCGGGTTCCCAACGCTAACTGAATCCTACTTACGTACATATATACGTCTTTAGCCTGCAGTTTGGTCACCGTTTGAGGCAGCGTTGGGTCCCCCATCCCAACGCCTCCCACGTTGTTGGCTGCCTGCCTATATAAGGTTGTCCGTTGCTCCAGTCTCTACATTCCCTTCCTTGCTTCGCCACGGGATTCACGTCTCCCTGCTGATAACTACAGCCTTTTTATTTAATCCACGGCTTCTCCGCTGTTTTATTGTTCATTTATTATGATTATAGTTATTGTGTAGGTATTTTAGACTTACTTTACATTGTTCAGGTACCCATTTCCTTTATCATTCCAACCGTACCCCATTAACATGTCTATCGAGGTTATCACCATCGATAAAAGAACTGTCACTTACCGAGTGGTTTCCATGCCCGGAGATGGCACCTACCTTTTCCATTCTCTTTGTTACATATTGCACGGCCATATCAGGCTCACTCTTGATATCCGGAGGAACATTGTTTCTTATGTATTGAATGACTGGGACAGGTTCAAGGTGTGGACTGATGACGGTACAGGAGATAATTATTCTACATAGGAGCACTAGAAGAGTGAAATGCTTAAGCCCTTCACCTATGCATCTGCATGTCAGTTGATGGCTGCCGGTAAATTGTTTGGTTGTCGCTCTCAAGTGTACCGAAATGGCCAAATATTTTACACCTTTCGACAACCGCCAATGCCTCTTAAACATCTTATATTGACAGGTGACGATTTCAGTAGTGGACACTTTGATGTTTATGAATGTTTAAACTCTCAAAAGCTGGATGTGAAGTTATCGATGAAACCGGTTGTATACTTACAACGCTTGACAGATGCCGAATGTCTCTTCAACACAAGTCCTGCAAATACGGTCATAATTGAAACAAACCATGAAACTCAAACCGATTATGACAGCAGCAATTCAAGCTGTGAGATTTGAAAAAAGATTACTGTTCACATGGCCAAGTGTATGTTGCATGCTCAAGATTAAGCTCAGCGCACAGCTTGGTCATATTACAACCGGAGGGCCGAACTCACAATGTGGTATACAAAAAGATCCTTAACAAATAATTATTGGTATATTTTCCCTCAGTTTAAAAAGGTTTAATTTTCTTAATAAAAATTTTAAGTCAGTACTTCGCCGCTGCGAAGCGCGGGTATTTTGTTAGTCTTGTATACAGTAAATTGTTCATTTGTACTGCAAGTCATTTGAATCGTTTTCTTTATTTCAATTGTCTGGACGACAATATATGGGCATGATCCCCAAACCTTTTTCTATTTTTGTGGAACTTATTTTTTCAATAACACCTTTATCAGTATATATATACAGTAATCCCTCCTCGATCGCGGGGGTTGCGTTCCAGACCCCCCCGCGATAGGTGAAAATCCGCGAAGTAGAAACCATATATTTCTATGGTTATTTTTATATATTTTAAGCCCTTATAAACTCTCCCACACTGTTTATAAATATTCCCCGCAGAGTTATACAGCATAATCCCTTTGTATTCTCTTAGATATTAGGATTCATTGAAATTATGTATATAAACACACTGTTTATATACAGTAAAACCTAAATATTATTTTAAAGATATTGAGTGTCTCCGATATCACATGTTACAGCCATTACGATAGACATGCCACCAGCAATAAATACGTACAATGCAACAAAAATAGTATACAGTAAATGTGTGTGTACAGTGACACTAAACGTACGTACATGTACTAAGTACTGTAAGTAGAAAATTAATTATGGTTACTCACCAACAATGACACGATGACTTGTCCGATAACAATGAGTTTTATTTTACTGCACAACAAAGGAGAGCGTTACAGCCCTTAGAGGAGCCACTTCAGGTGATTGTGTAGCACTGCCGTTGTTCTTCTTCTGGCAGTCTTCAATCCAAATCCCTAAAGCAGATTCCATCCAGACTACTGCCTTATTACATCCACATACAACTTGTTTTGCACCCTGGTTAAAAGGACACTGCGGCCGTAGATCTTATATTCCTTTCCTACTTTTTAAATAAAAAGAATCGTAGCCCTCAACAAATCCAAAACGTTTACCTTTTCAGCAATCGTTAACATCTTCCGTTTGCGCTTGGGCACGGCCCCTGAAGCAGCAGCAGATCGTTTTGGAGCCATAATGAAGGGCTTGACTATGCACAAAGATAAACACAAAAGAGCACAACTCTTTACACAGCGAAACACGTTGATGCTGAATGAGCGAGACGAGACTTCCTGGTTAACACTGCATTCAGCAAGCGGGAACTTAACTGCGTGCTCTGATTGGTTAGCTTCTCAGTCAGGAGAACTTAACTGCGTGCTCTGATTGGTTAGCTTCTCAGTAATCCGCCAATAGCGTCCCTTGTATGAAATCAACTGGGCAAACCAACTGAGGAAGCATGTACTGGAAGTAAAAAGACACATTGTCCAAAGAACCCGCGAAGCAGCGAAAAATCTGCGTTATATATTTAGTTATGCTTTCATATAAAATCTGCGATAGTGCGAAACCGCGAAAGTCAAAGCACGATATAGCGAGGGATTACTGTATATACTAGGAGAATACCTGCGCTTCAATGCAGAGAATTAGTGTGTTAAAGAAGTAATGAAAAAGAAAAGGAAACATTTTAATAATAACGTGACATGATTGACAATGTAATTGTGTTGTCATTGTCATGAGTGTTGCTGGCATATATATATATATATACAGTACACACACATGCACATATAAACATATATATACTGTAAGATATGACCGGCCATTCATCCCAGCCAATACCCCCAAGCCGCCAGGTGGAGCGCTCCTTGCAGCATGGAGGTCCCCAGAAGACCAGCAGGGCATCATGGACAATGTGGTTTTTATGCACAGCCCTGCTGGATGCCATGGGGGCCACAGGAGGGAGCTGCAGGAAGGACCGAGGGCTTCTTCGTGCCCTGTGACCCGGAATTTCGTCATAGGAAGAGCGACGGACTTCCGGGTTGAAGAAAAGAACTTTTACCTGACCCGGAAGTGATTGAGAATCACATGGACTGGGGATAGGGAATACTTCCGGGTCAGGGAATATAAAAGGACTGTGGATTGTGATTTATTGGTTTATTGAAGAATAGTGGAGTGGTGGTGCTTTGTGCACAATTATTATTATAATAAATAATTATTGGACTTTTTATCTGGTGTCTGACGTGTGGTCTGAGGGTACAAGGGTACGAGGAAAACCCTAATCTGTCACAATACATATATATACACATACATATATACATATATATACACATATATATATATACACATATACATATATATACATATATATACACAATATATATAGATTTTTGTTCTTAAAAAAGTAAGGCAGAAACATAAAATGTAATTTGACCAGCTTCACCTTTAAACTCTGAGTAACCTTAGCCAAAATTATTTTGTACATTAGGTTAAAATAGTGTGATCATTGAACATTTTGTAATTAGATGTAATTAGAATTACTAACGGTGACGGAAATCCAATGATCCCCAGGAAGAGCCACAAAGTCTGCTTTCTGTAATGCATCTAATTTTGCTTGCTTTTCAGTTTGCACAAAACCATGCTTTTATCAAGGCTTCCGTTGGGTAGTGTTTTGAAATGAAATTTGCCTCTGATTAGTCTTTCGACTCTTACATTTTTGTAGCTCTGATGTGTGCATAAATGTAATTGATATACCAGGAAATCATGCACTGACAAAAGTTCCCCTGTGCTTGGAATGCAAACTTTGATTAAATGCGTTATTTTTTTAACGCGTTGTGGAGTACATGCATTGAAGCTTCTCAGCTGTGCTTGTGCTAAGAAAAGGAAACATTTTAAAAATAACGTAACATGATTGTCAAAGTAATAGTTTTGTGACCGTTATGAGTGTTGCTGTCATTAAGGATTTGATCATCATTATTTCTTGCAATCAGGTTCGTATTTGGAGGATGTGTTTATTTAATGTTAGGTAAGACCTGGCACTTAAAAGTTTCTTGCTACAGCAATTTTAACTCCGTTACAAAGTGATCCAAAGTCTCGTTTATACGTCATGTCTTCTCAGTAAACTTGTATGTCGCGAATATGGTCATTCGCCGTAGGCATGACAAACGGCAGTGGGAGTGTGTCTATAAACTTAATGTAAACTTACGGTTCACACCATGCTTTGTTTCCGCAGTAGCTGTACTTATGAATATGCTTGTATTTATGAATACGCTTGTATGCATCACTTGCTTCATAATCTTTTTCTGCCTTCTCAATTGTGAAATGGTGTTTTTTGTTCAGCGCTGTTTGGAGGTCTTCCTTGTTTTCTGCGTACTTACGTAGGAGGCGTGATGATGTCAAATGAAACTCCGCCCCCCCACGGCCATCCAGTTCAACTCCATTACAGTATATGGAGAAAAATTATCTTCCAATTATGACCATTACGCATAGAATTTCGAAATGAAACCTGCCCCATTTTTGTAAGGAAGCTGTAAGGAATGAGCCTGCCAAATTTCAGCCTTCTACCCACACGGGAACTTGGAGAATTAGTGATGAGTGAGTGAGTGCGTGAGTGAGTGAATCAGTCAGTCAGTCAGTCAGTGAGGGCTTTGCCTTTTATTAGTGTATATATATATATATATATATATACTATATATATATATACTATATATATATATATATATATATATATATATATATATATATATATATATATATATATATATATATAAAGTAATGAAAACAAAGAGGCATGTAAAACGGTTGTGGCCACCAATATATACTGCTCAAAAGAATTCAAGGAACACTTTTTAATCAGAGTATAGCATAAAGTCAATGAAACTTATTGGATATTAATCTGGCCAGTTAAGTAGCAGAGGGGGTTGTTAATCAGTTTCAGCTGCTGTGGTGTTAATGAAATTAACAACAGATGCACTAGAGGGGCAAAATGAGATGACCCCAAAACAGGAATGGTTTAACAGGTGGAGGCCACTGACATTTTTCCCTCCTCATCTTTTCTGACTGTTTCTTCACTAGTTTTGCATTTGGCTACAGTCAGTGTCACTACTGGTAGCATGAGGCGATACCTGGACCCTACAGAGGTTGCACAGGTAGTCCAACTTCTCCAGGATGGCACATCAATATGTGTCATTGCCAGAAGGTTTACTGTGTCTCCCTGCACAGTCTCAAGGGCATGGAGGAGATTCTAGGAGACAAGCAGTTACTCTAGGAGAGCTGAAGAGGGCCATAGAAGGTCCATAACCCATCAGCAGGACCAGTATCTGCTCCTTTGGGCAAGGAGGAACAGGATGAGCACTGCCAGAGCCCTACAAAATGACCTCCAGCAGGCCACTGGTGTGAATGTCTCTGACCAAACAACCAGAAAGACTTCATGAGGGTGACCCAAGGGCCCCATGTCCTCTAATGGGCCCTGAGCTCACTGCCCAGCAGCATGCAGCTCGATTGGCATTCGGCATAGAATACCAGAATTGGCAGATGCACCACTGGTGCCCTGTGCTTTTTACAGATGAAAGCAGGTTCACCCTGAGCACGTGACAGAAGTGAAAGGGTCTGGAGAAGCCATGGAGAACATTATGCTGCCTGTAACATCATTCAGCATGAGCAGTTTGGTGGTGGGTTAATGATTGTCTGGGGAGGCATATCCATGGAGGGTCACACAGACCGCTACAGGCTTGACAAAGGCACCTTGGCTGCCATTAGGTAACAGGATGAAATCCTTGGACCCATTGTCAGACCCTATGCTGGTACAGTGGCTCCTGGTGCATGACAATTCCTGGCCTCATGTGGTGAGAGTATGCAGGCAGTTCCTGGAGGATGAAGGAATTGATACCATTGACTGGCCACCACACTTTCCTGACCTAAATCCAATAGAACACCTCTGGGACATTATGTTTTGGTCCATCCAATGCCACCAGGTTGCACCTCAGACTGTCCAGGAGCTCAGTGATGCCCTATTCCAGATCTGGGAGGAGATCCCCCACAACACCATATGTCATCTCATTAGAAGCATGCACCGATGTTGTCAGGCATTTATACAAGAACACAGGGGCCATACAAAGTGCTGCGTACAATTTTGAGTTGCTGCAATTAAATTTTGGCAAAATGGACTAGCCTGCCACATCATTTTTTCACTCTGATTTTTGGGGTGTCTTTGAATTCAGGGCTCTGTAAGTTGAACATTTTCATTTCCATCAAACGATGTGGCATCCTTTCGTTCCTAACACATTACCCAATCTATATCAGTATAGATATCCAGGAGGATTTCTTTTTCCCATTGAGATCTGATGTGTTTTCAAAGTGTTCCTTTAATTTTTTTGAGCAGTTTATATTGTGATGGCAAATAAAGAAGTCTTATTCAGATTGTAAGAGCCAATCTTAGAAAGTTAAAGTTTTGAGTTAAACTCACATTGATGTTTGCTTAATTTGAATAGAATATTAATGTCTTTCATAGTCATAGCTTATGGTATAGTCTTTTCCCCCTATAAGTTAGCAAGAGATAGAACCTTCTTACTATAACTGAATAACAGTGTGATAATAAGCTCTGTTTGTTTGGAACAAGTCCCAGTAAAGAAGGACTTGAAAGACCCATTTAAGCTTAGAAATGGGATAAGCATACAGTTTTCTGACCGTTTTGAAATGGTTCAGAAATGTTAAGTGAGAAGTAACGATTTGTGATGTAACAAGATTAAGCTTAGAATTGAACTTTTCTTAACATTAATTTTTTCTTTTTTGTTATTTTAATCTTTTCTTTTTGTGTGAACTGTTTTACTTCAAAACTTAACTAAACTTACAAAAAACCAAGATATTTTGTCTGTGGAATCATTTCTACGCGTCAGGCTTTTGTTGAATCCCATTTTTTTTGAGTTGAAGCTACAGAACTGGTAATTTTGGGAAAACGCAGCTACACAGATGAAAGCCTTATTCAAAATGATTGAATATGGTGGTGCACCCAGTTATCAATGCTGCGACCTGGAAGGGATGGGCTCAAGAGGGTGGAAACCGGAAATGACATCAGAGGTGGAAGCACCGTCAGTCATCCCTTATGCAGAAGAAGGAATAGAAAAGACATAAGGCAACAGCGCTCTGGTTTGGAGAGCCACTACCATTACATGAACCCTGAAGCTGTCTCCAAAATGCATGTGTGTGACAATATAGTGTGTGTATATATATATATATATATATATATATATATATATATATATTGTAACAAAGGTAATATATAGGCGCCTGACCCGACACAGATGGACATGGAGGCACGTATAAAAAGTACAAAGACTTTATTAGTTTTCTTCGGCTGTGGGACACGTCTTCCCCGTGCCACACAGCCCAAACACAGTCCCAAAAGCACTTAACACCAAACACAAACAATTCTCCACCTCGCTCCATAACTCCTCCCAGACAAGCTTCGTCTCCTTCCTCCCAACTCTGGCTCTTCGAGTGGTGGTGGCTGGGCCCTTTTATAGCCCACCCGGAAGTGTTCCAGGTGATTAACCACCTGGTCCTAATTGCACTTCCGGGTGGGGCTGAAGACTTGTCCAGCCGGGCTGTAGGAAGCAGACAGCCCCCTCTAGCGGCCACCCCGGGCCCCAACCAAGCTGTGGAGGACTCCATCTCCCATGGAGCCCTGCGGGCGGTTGGGGAATCACCGTCGGCCAGGAAGGCTGCCACCAAGCGTCCCGGGGGAGGTATTGGACTGCCCATGGAGGCTATATATATATATATATGATTACTTTTCCTTTGGTTCATTACTTCTTTGAACCTTGTGGAAACTCTGGTGAGTAAAAAAAAAAAGAACAGAAAGTGTGCCAAACACACTGCATATGCTAGTGTTTGTAATATACTGTAATGAAATTTATTATATAAAGTATATTATTGTATGTCTGTAATAGAAATCGAATAATGTTTAACACCCGTCACAGTATATTGACGTTGGTGATACCTGTCATGTATTTTCTAGGCTAAAAAAAGTGCTCTACATAATTGAAGTTAATTTATGTATGCATCTTTCCTTATAACAGTAACTAGAGCAACTTTAAATATTTTAAGAATTGCTAGTAGAAATAGTCCTGCGGTGAACTGGCGCCCTGTCCAGAACTTGGCGCAAGCCCCGCAACCTCATGCACCCTGGTTTGGATTAAGTGGGTTAGAAAATGATATGGCTGGTAGAAATAATTGTGTATTTTGAGTGAAGTGAAACCCAAGAATGACATTTCATTGTGTTGAATAATCGATCACATTATTGCTAAATGTACTGCAGATTGTTTTGGGTTTTTTTTCTGTGTATGGATTGATAGCAAGTCAGTCTATTTGTTGGATTGGATTGCTGTGCAAAAAATCCTGCAAAAGGATTTTCTGGAAACAGATAAAAAGAATTGTGCTTTACTACAATTGTCTCTGATTCCCGGGATCCTTGCATAAACTGATTCATTTTGAATTATATTTCCTCTTGCTTTAGAAGAACACATTGTATTTCAGTGTATACTATACATATACAAATGTTTACTTCATATATTTATTTTGCTGCACTTGGATGCTTGTAATTAACTTTGTAAATAAACGTTATGTTTGATGTGTACTGGTCCCTCTTCCAGTGCTCCTCTAGTCAAATCTGGTATTAATTGGTAAATGCTGAGTGACAACGACACCACTGAGTGTGCCAGCTCATAGCCTTTCCCCAGGTAGTGTGTGCTGAGTTCAAAGTAGCACCTTTTAAATGTGACACCACTGCTGCATTGTAGAACAGGCTAATTGCTGTGCCGCTGACACCTGCACTGGCACTGCACTCACATTTCTATTTATACAAGTTGTCCAGGTGTGGAAAATCTTCGATTTTTAAACTGCAATTAATTATTTTGCTCAAACTAACCAGAATGAACTGAATTTACAGAATTTTAATTTACAAGCATTGCAAACATCCTTTTTTATTGTACTAGTAATTTATGCATTTATCCAGTCATTTTTTTCTAATTAATTTAAGACCTGAGAAAAGAGAAAGTACAGATGCCACAGAACGTGTTTTCATTAATTTATATCCTGGAAACGGGTGGACACTGTAGGGCTAGGAATTACAGAATTAGTTTACAGCTTGGGAAAAGAAGGAGTGAGGAGGTGCTTAAAATATCAAACACTTTGACTAGAGTCATTTGTCTTCAAGACAAGATAACCAATCACATCTGTACAGTGTTGCATGTCCCAAAACCACTTTGCATTTTAACATAAATAAATAAAAGGAGAAAAACAATAATAGAAGTGCAACATAAGAAGTTATACCAGAGGTAAAGAGATGTGAGGAAATCTGACTTGGAAATCCAAAAGTGTAGCATTTTAACACCAATCACAAAACCAAAAGAGAAAGAAAGTATTCTCTCACCTAACATGTTTAAACGCTAAGATAGTATTTTTAGAGGAGACCCACTTACTAAGCAAGGATCAGTTCCAGCTGCAAAAAGACTGGACTGGCCAAATGTTCCATTCCAGCTTTACAAAGAAAACTAGAGGTGTGGGACTTGTCATACATAGAACAGTCTCATTTGTAGTATCAGAAATGGTATCTGATCCTGAAGAGAGATATGTGATTGTCATGGGCAATTTATTTAACCGTAAAATGATTTTCATAAATGTTTATGCACCAAATGTTAATGATAGGGAATTCATGCAAAATGTATTTACATCCATTCCCAATGTGAAAACTCGTGAAATTATAATGGCTGGGGAATTTAATTATGTTTTAAATCCACTCTTAGATAGGTCTCCTGTCACAGGGTGTTGACATCTAACACTGCAAAGACAATTACACAGTTTTTAACTGACCACAACTTATCAGACCCCTGGAGATTTCTAAACCCAAAATCAAGAACATATTCCTTCTACTCAATAGTGCATCATTGCTACTCAAGACTTGATTATTTCTTTATAGATAATAATTTATTGTTTATAGGTAAATCTTGCAAGTACGACAATATTGTTATTTCCGATCATGCCCCTCTGATCTTGGAGCTAAAATCATTAGGCCATACACACTCATCTCGCTAATGGCATCTTAACCCCCTTCTATTAGCAGACGAGAACTGTACAGAATTTATATCCAAACAAAACAGTTTCTTCCTAGAGACAAATACATCCTCAGGGGTCTCTGCAGGAATACTCTGGGAAACTCAAAAGGCCTTCTTAAGAGGACAGATTATTTCATATCTTTTCCACAGAAATAAATTAGAAACCAATAAGGTATCAGAGCTAACCAGCGAAATTACTAGAATAGATGAAGAACATGCCAGGTGTCCAATTGAGGCTCTTCATAGGAAAAGGCAGGCACTGCATTCAGAGCTCAACCTCTTAACAACTAAAGAAACTGAACAACTCATTTTAAAATCAAGACATCATTATTATGAACACGGAGAGAAAGCTAATAAGCTCTTAGCTCAACAAATCCACAAGCAAGAGGTTCGCAATGCAATCCCAGCAATCACCAACACGAACAGAGATAAAATCATTGACCATAAAAATATGCACACATTCAAAGACTACTATAAATCCTTATATTCTACTGAGTTTAAAGAAGACAACACACAATCTAATGCATTTCTAGATATATTACAGATACCAAAAATAGATACTTTTAGTGCAGAGGAACTGAATAAACCTTTGGCGCAGTCAGAATTACTAGATGCTATAAAGTCACTTCAAAGTGGGAAAGCAGCAGGCCCTGATGGCTACTCTGTCGAATTTTATAAGAAATTCTACACTCAGCTAGCTCCCCTCTTATTAGCAACATTTTCAGTAGCTAAAGACAATCAAATTCTACCTCAGACTTTCTGCCAAGCATTAATCACGGTCTATCCTAAACAAAATAAGGACTTATTACAATGTGCATCATACAGACCAATTTCACTTCTGAATAATAATGCTAAGATACTCTCCAAAGTCTTAGCTAGAAGGATGGAAAAAGTGCTGCATTCAGTAATATCACAAGATCAAACTGGATTTTTTAAAGGCTGACACTTTGCTTCCAATCTCCGACGCCTGTTTAATGTAATTACATGTTTAATGTAATATATTCACCAGCAAAACACCCCAGAAATATTATTATCATTGGATTCAGAAAAGGCATTTGATATGATTGAATGGAACTACCATAGATACTCACCTATTACTCGACCTCGCAGATAAGTCGAGTGTATTGTTTAAGCCGAAAATTATGAAATTTGTTATGACCCGCGTATAAGTCGAGGGTAAAGCTTGACAGCCTATCAAATTCTTTGAATTTCATAATTATACCCAATGTACCTGGGCCCAGACTTTCAATATTTTAATCTTTAAAGAATTTTAGTAAGCCAAAATTAAAACTCCAAAAACATTTTTATTCATTTACTTACAGTTAGAATATTTCAATTAAATGCATATAATAAAGTGGCCCTAAGTGTCTTCTTCAAATCCTTCAAAGTCTGACTCTTGTTGGGATCAGAGCTTAAAATAGCAGCCTGACATCCCAATTATACTGAATGTGGGATGTGGGTGGAGTTGTCGGGTTTTGGGGGGTGGAGTTTTGGGATTGAGTGTTTGTTGACGGCGTGGTGGGGCTCTTGTGTTTTTGGTCTCTGTTAAGCTAAAACAGGCACCTTAAAAAGAAGGAGATAATAAAGTCAACCATTGAGCAGTCGAGCCTTGTGTGTCACTCCCTGCTGTAAATTAGGAGAAGGGAACTCAGGGACAGGGTTTTACCCCAGAGCACGTTGCTCTGGCCCTGGAGCTTCACACCACCGGACACAAAGAAGGAGAAGCTCCCCTGCGTCACCCGACCACGGTCCAGAGACAGGCAGGAAAGGTAACACTGGGGGCTTGTCCGGGATTATTCCTGCCAGCACTAGTGAGTGACACAAAGCTTGTAAAACTGAAAGAAAATTGGTGCATTCTCTCGGTGGAGTGTGTAACTAGGAAACTGTGAATGGCGACAAAACTAGGGGTAGACGCTAACCTGGAAGTAGAGTTTTCCAAAGCCACCGCAATTAGCACCAACCCCTTTAGGACATCGCCCACGCAAGAGGAAACTATGTCCCACCGTTTTCCACTAGTAAACTGGGAGAAAAGTGTCGAGAATGGGATTGTCGGACGCGAACGTGAGCGCCACTGTAACCCTTTCGTACAGACAGCATTGACCGAACTCTGAGAACATGTGGACTCGGTCGCTATAAAGAAGAGAGATCCGGGCATGCTTGATGCTGAAATCGCCCAACTATTTACTTCAGACACTGAGGATGAAGAATTTGATAGATTTGTGGAAGAGGATTGAACTGAAAAAGTGAGTGTATTGTTTTGTATTTTATATTACAACTGAGCAATGTTGAGAGTTATTGTGAATGAATTGAATAAATTTTGACTTATCTGTTTTGTTTCACTGAATGCGCTTTATAATCCGATGCGCATTATGCATGAAAGTAGACCCATTCATTGATATTGCGCTTTAAAATCCGGTGCACCTTATGGTCCGAAATACTGTATGTTTCTGGTTACCGCCATCTACTGGCAGCTAATGGTATGTTTGTTATCCAAAACCTGCAAAAGCTAATGCTCAAATTCAAGTGCGGTATTTCACAGTTTAAAGAATTATTTAATGAAATTAGTGTTGCCCCGTGGATAAGTCGACTTTCTGTTTTTGAATGAATTTTAAGGCATAAATTTTTCGACTTATCTACGGTACCTTTTTACTACATTAAAGAAATTTGGGTTTGGCCCGAATATTTGTGCATGGATCAAACTACTATATACCAATCCAGAAGCCTCAGTTTGTATTAACAACATTTGTTCAGACTACTTTAAACTAGAACATGGCACCAGACAAGGATCTCCCTGGCAGTTCACTGTCGAAATGCTTATCAGATAAAGGGGATTATCAGAGAAGGACTTGAACAGAAAATTTCTCTATATGCAGATGATATGGTACTGTATATAAAAGACCCACAAAATACTGTGCCTGCAGTCTTAACAGCACTTACAGAATTTCAAAAGATCTCTGGTCTCAGAATTAATTTGAATAAAAGTGTGCTCTTTCCAGTGAATTCTCAAGCACACAATATTAGATTGGACACCTTCTCTTTTATCATCACAAATCAGTTTAAGTATCTAGGGGTAAATATCACAAATAAATATAAAACTCTATATCAACAAAATTTCACCTTCTGTATGGAAAAAATTAAGCAAGACTTGCATAGATGGTCAACCCTTCATCTTACTCTAGCTGGAAGAATTAACGTTGTTAAGATGAATATCCTTCCTAAGCTTCTCTTTTGATTTCAAAACATTCCAATATACATCAATAAATCATTTTTAAGCAATTAGATTCAATCATAACCTCACTTATTTGGAACTCAAAACATCCACATATCCAAAGAATGACCCTACAAAAACCTAAGGCAGAAGGTGGTATGGCTCTACCCAACTTTCCGTTTTATTACTGGGCAGCAAACATACAAGCTTTAAAAACCTGGACACAAATAGATGAACATACACAGGCTTGGTTAGCAATAGAAATAAAATCCTGCATTACTTCTTTATATTCCCTGCTTTGTGCCCCTGTAAATGCAAGTTATCGCCAATATACTAATAACTCAATTGTGCTTCACGCACTCAGCATATGGAACCAAAGTAGAAAGGATTATAAGATGGAGAATCTTTTATCTGTGGCACCTCTGCATGAGAACCACCTTTTTCAACCATTGCAAACATATGCAGTTTTTAATATCTGGAAAACATTTGGGATTAAATTGCTTTGAGATCTTTATACAGACAACATCTTTGCATCCTATGAACAATTACATTCCAAATTTAACGTTCCAGCAGCACATTTCTTTCACTATCTTCAAATTAGAAACGTTGTCAAACAGAACCTGCCCGATTTTCCTCCTCTTGCACCTTCCTCCATGCTGGAAAAAATACTGCTCAGTTTGGAGGATTCAGACAGCATTTCTGCAATATATAAAATTATTTTACAGTCCCTCCATTTCAAAGATCCAAGAGAACAATAGGAAAAGGATCTCTCACTCAACATATCAGAAAAGGAGTGGAAGGTAGCAATGGAGAGAATTCATTCAATCTCCATATGCGCAAAGTATACAATTATTCAACTTAAATTATATATCGAGCACATCTGTCTCGCTTAAAACTGTCCAAAATGTTTTCAGGGCAAGATCCAACCTGTGAATGCTGCAATCAAGTCCCAGGCTCACTGGGTTGCATGTTTTGGGCCTGCACAAAATTAACACCATTCTGGACAAAAAATTTTAAGTGCCTTTCAGACAGCCTTGGTGTCACAATCCCTTCTAACCCATTAACAGCTGTGTTTGGTGTTCTTCCAGAAGGGCTTAAAGCGGAGAAGGACAAACAAACTGTGATTGCCTTTACTACACTATTGGCACGCAGACTTATTTTGTTCAACTGGAAGAATCCTAACTCTCCTCTTTTAAGTCAGTGGGTAACTGATGCTTTATACTATTTGAAATTGTAAAAAAATTGAATTCTCAGTTAGAGGATCTGTGCAGAACTTCTTCAAAACCTGACAGAATCTAATCAATAATATTTTAGAATAAGCTCTTAAAGCACTGACGAAATAATTCTCTTCACATTTCTTTTTTTTTCTTTTTTTAATCTGCCTATTAAACTCATCAATTTATGTATTTTGACCAGCTTTAAGTTTTACTCAGATGGCCATGCTCTCTCTCTCCGGGTTGGGTTGTTTTGTTTTCCATCCTATTTTTTGTAAAAATTGATCTATCTGTATGGAATGATTATAATAAAATCAATAAAAATATACTGTAGCATTTTCCTTCTATTAAATGTGTATAAAAAATAACTTCAGGTTAAATTAGTTAACATTAAATGGCTATTTCAGTAAAATTCTGTTATTTGAGTTAATCATATGCGGCTAAAGTTACAGAAATCCTCTGATAATAATTACCTAATTCAGCGCCTGAAGTGGAAAAAAGAACTGCGGTTGTACTTGTTGTGCACGCTGAATAACTAGGGGTGTTACAATCCCTCGGAAGTCCAACAGCATGCTGATATACACTATTTATATAGAAACGCATGTGGGTTTGGAGGTGCAAATGGGCACATTGTTCTTAAAATAAGGGTTGCTATTATGGTCCGAACTGCAGTGACGTAGCTAGAGTTCATGCCACTCGGGGCGGTGCTTCAATTTGCCGCCCTCCAACATATCTGAATATGTTAACCTATTTAAATAGAAAATTAAAATGTTGTGTAGAGAAAAATTAAGATAAATTTTGCGTATATTTATTCATATATAGAGAAAAATCAATAATTTTTCACACATAATTATTTATAAGCATCAACTAGACAAGAATATAGTATAGACACACTGATAATCTGTGTTCTAATTATCAGTGTATTGTACAAGTGGTAGGTGGGGATGTTTTCTGCACAGAGCAAGAACGCATTCGGGTTGATAACGAAACAAAATTATAAATTTTAAATTAATTGTTTATCTTCCTAGAAATTATTATCGGTGTAATCAGTGTAATATTTATGTTTATTTTTGTTATTGCCTCATTAATTTAAATTGCTGTGTCTGATGCCGTCACAGAATGACAGCCTGAAAATTATTTTTGAAGCATTTGTGGATAAAAATCAGAGAATTTTACTTTTTTCATTCATGAGTGATATTTTTCTGAACCCTGCTGCTTACACATGTATTGAACTGAGCCTTTTTGCCAATAATTCTGCCCCCAAAAATGTGCCGCCAGGGACGGACCACCCCCTCCGTTCACCCCTAGCTACACCATTACCAAACTGATGGTACACATCCATTAACTAAAGGGAATGTGAGAATGTTGGTACAGAGTAAAGCATTGTTGAGAAATCACTGACTTTACACCACCTTCTGGAGTAAAATCTAATTCTGTCTGAATTGAGCTTAAAAATTAGAGTGTTTCTCTGGTAATTATTATTTTAAATCACCTCCTGGTGTAAAATTAATCCCGTCCGAATAAGCTTTTGCCTGAGAATAAAGTCAAAGGATTTTTTTAGTTTTGTGCTCAGAGGCCTGGTTTTGGTGTTATTAGTTTACTAGCTGACGCCCGCCATAGCATACAGCAGTGTAAGAACAGGAACGGAAAACAGTGAGAAAGGAATTCAGAAAACAAGAAGAAAGAAATACTTCTTGAAAGACGTAGTTGTCAATAGGTGTTTGGTAGTTCAAAGGAGGAATAGGAATCGAGAAAAGCAGCGTGGGGGTGTATGGTAGGCTGCAGGCAGCGTGGGGAAGGGTTTGGAAGAGGATGAATAGGAATCGAGAAATGCCGTGTCGGCTGCATGTGGGCGAGACCGGTTTTGAAGAGGAAGCAGGACGAACTGAGAAGCGGGGAACGCGGTAGTCCAAAGGAGGAATAGAAATCAAGATAAGCAGCGTGGGCATAGACATATATAGATAGACGCCGCATTCACTGTGTTGTGCAGTCGACACGATACGTCAGCGCGTCCATCCTATTGCGAGGATGGTGATGATACTAATACAGGTAGACGTGGAAACCGGGTTTTCTGATGAAAAAACAGTAATATTTAAAACAGTATCGTTTACTTACAACAGATTTTGATGAATCGTTTACATACAATTACTCATATCAATTTATACACTAATAATGGCAATTATTAAATAATAATAATAATTATTATTATTATTAAATAGTTCCTCCCATATAAGTAACATTTCTCGGACTACCTTCTTCCGTCTCGGAAACATTTCTAGACTTCGTCCTGTTCTTATGCAACACAGTTCTGAATTATTGGTTAATGCCCGAGTCACCTCATGTATAGATTACTGTAATGCTATTCTATCTGGCATCCTACAAAAACTTATCCATCGCTTACAACTTATTCAGAATTCTGCTGCCAGGATAATAACCTGCTGTTCTAAATCCACTGAACATATTACACCTATTCTCACTCAACTTCACTGGCTCCCTGTTAACTACAGAATACAATACTAAATACTGCTCTGAACATTTAAAGCTCTCCACAAGCTCACTGATCTCCTACAGACTAACACTCCTCTCGCTCACTCAGATCCTCATCTGCAGCTGTACTTTCTGTACCAAACATCTAACTCAGTGCTATGGGAGCTTGAGCGTCTCTCATAGTGCTCCTCAACTCGGGAATTCTCTTCCCTCTCATATACATCAGCTCGATTCAATAACACATTTTAAAACTGCCCTCAAAACGTATCTTTTCAAACTGGCATACCAATTATAAATTTTGCACTGTTACTGCCAGATATCTTTGTTTGTTTGCTAATTATTGCTTTTGATTTATCATTCTCCTGTTTTAATTTTACTAATGTTGTTTAATTTTATTGTAAGGTGACCTTGAGTGCTAAGATTATAAAACAGGATTTTCTAATGGCCAAATATAACCAAAACAATTGTTCAGCCTTACCTATTAAATGTAATCCCCTGAGATCTAGTTTAGAGCGTACAGCAGTTTGTACAATCCCAAGCAGCACATGCGTGAGGCATCTTAATCCATTACGTCACTCCACAGCAGTGCCACTCGCAAAATGGCAGTGACATTGACGTATGATGCTGCTGGTCATGCAGCGTCTAGTAATACTATGTTTATAGGCGTGGGGGTGTATGGGAGGCCGCAGACAGCGTTGGGTAGAGTTTGAAAGAGGACAAATAGGAATCGAGAAATGCTGTGTTGGCTGCGTGTCGGCGGGACCGGGTTTGAAGAGGAAGCAGGACGAACCAGAAGAGAAATATATATGAGATATGGGCTGTTTTCATCTGCATTTTGGTTATTTACATTAAAGACAGATTTACCATACCGTTGTTATGGCAGCTCCACGCTGTCTTGGGGATGTGTCGATAGAGGTAGTAAGCCACCAGTAATGACATGACAAGTTAAAAGATTGCTGTTTCAGGTATTTACTTATCCAAATTTGTGGATTCAAAAGACCTTTTAGTCAATTGTTTCTGTGTTTCTAAAACCTGTTTTCCAATCGCTTTTTCCTTGTTTTGACTCATGCTTAGTTTGATTTATGACGTTCAATTTGGCTTTGGTAACAGTGCAGTAGATCTCCTGATTTTTGACTCTCTTTTGAATACTGACTTCTTCTTTTCTTCCAGTTACTTTTAAATACAGTATATTCTTGCTAGGGCTTTTAGCATAACACATGCATTCAAATTTTAAGAGCTGAAGCAGAACAGAATGTTTCTCGTGGTAGCCTCTCCAAAAGTAATTTCAAATGAAGAGGAAAACCTCTGGTCTGGGCTACTACTTTGACAGAGACTGGTCATCTTTGTTGTAATGATTTATTAAGTTTTCTTTACATGATTTTACATCTGCTTTGATGCTACCAATAGAAAGGCAATAACCTCATGTTATTAACAGTATATACTCTATGCGTTAATTAAAAATTACAAAATATTTTTGCTTTAAATGCATTGATTAACTGTAGTGCTGCAAATCATTATATTGCTTCATTTTTGTTGAAAAAAAAAATAGGTTTTAGTCCACACTTTAAAAATTAATGGTAAATTGTTATCCATTGATGTTAGACCCTTTTGTTCAAGCTGCCATAACTTGCACCTCATTTTATTTTTATCTTATTCCATTAATAATATTAACATTTAGATGGTATATCTAATCATGGGAGCTATTTTGTGTGCTTGTTTGTATGGGTGTGGCCATTCTGTATATTTGGGTGCTTGGCAGCCACAATATTAAAGATGGCAGCACAGCTGACATAGTGTTCAAACTTTAAACAAATCAAGGAATGCCTTTACAAGAGTCTTATTGTTTGAGCAAAATTAATTCAGCTCTGAATCTGGAATCAACTATGAAAAGATTTAATAAAATGGAGTCTGGATTGTTTTGACAAATACATCCCAGAGTTTAAACTGTGTAAATGTTATGGTTGTTCTGTGTCTATTCTTCCATCACGTTATCAAAAATAAATAGATTTATTTTGTAAAAATAGGCCTAGTACTTCTATCTCATGGAGAATACACCATAGATCCAACACCTGCCACAAAAATTAATTAATCCCATCCGAATAGAGCTTTTACATGTAAATACATTAAGGGTTTTAGCCACTGATTCTAAAATCAGTTTTGTGATCAGAGTCCTAGTTTTGTTGTTGTTAGTTTCTATGTGCCATCTTCATCTCCATTTTGGTTATTTATGTTACTGCCAAGCTCCATGTCATGGGCCTATCTCATCTGAGGTTGTGAGACACTGGTAATGACACAACGAGTTAAAATATTGCATTTTCGGGCATTTGCTCATACAAATATGCAGATTCAATGCCCCTTTTTGTGAAGTGTTTCTGTGCTTCTAGTTTTCTAATAGCTTTTCTCCTAGTTTTTGACTCATGCATGGTTTGTATTATGACTTTCGATTTTGCTTTGGTCACAGTGCATAACAATTGTTTAATTACAAATACACCACAGATCTAATGCCTGGTACTTCCCTACCTGAATATGCTCTTAATAAACTGGCACCAATGGTTAAGGGGCGTGATATATGTGACATAAAATTATAAAAATTAGTTAACATAGCCATCTAGCAGTCCTTTGGGAGCAAAAAAAAATCCAAGTGATTTGCTTGGAACCTACATATATTATCAGGAGCTGAATGAAAATTAATTATTAATTACCACTTATCTGTAATGTTATATAAACAGAATACCTTTAACTTCGTGTACATGCATCCAGCCAAGAGTTTTCAGTGAGGTCTGAAATTGAAAAAAAAAAAAAAATGTGAATGAGACTGTCAATTTCATTAGTAATCTTAAAATATTTTACAGAATTTGGTAAGTATATATGTTTCACTGAAGGGCCAGTTTAATTTCAGCATACACGATATGTCATTTTACTGTTTGATGCCATGTGCCTTTGCATATGAAAAAGTTTGGGAGCCCCTCTTAATTCTTTGGCTTTTTGTTCATCATTGGTTGAGCTTTCAAAGTAGGACAGGTGCATAAATTTGGGCACCCCAACAGAGATATTACATCAATACTTGGTTGAACCTCCTTTTGCAAATATAACAGCCTCTAGATGCCTCCTATATCCTTTGATGAGTGTCTGGATTCTGGATGGAGGTATTTTTGACCATTCTTCCATACAAAATCTCTCCAGTTCAGTTAAATTTGATGGCTACCGAGCATGGACAGCCTGCTTCAAATCATCCCATAGATTTTCAATGATATTCAAGTCAGGGGACTGTAATGGCCATTCCAGAACATTGTACTTTTCCCTCTGCACGAATGCCTTTTAGATTTTGAACTGTGTTTTGGGTCATTGTCTTGTTAGAATATCCAACCCCTGCGTAACTTCAACTTTGTGACTGATGCTTGAACATTATCCTGAAGAATTTGTTGATATTGGGTTGAATTCATTCGACCCTTGAATTTAACAAGGGCCCCAGTACCTAAACTAGCAACACAGCCCCACAGCATGATGGAACCTCCACCAAATTTGACAGCTAGTAGCAGGTGTTTTTCTTGGAATGCGGTATTCTTCTTCTGCCATGCAAGCGCTTTTTGTTATGACCAAATAACCCAATTTTTGTCTCATCAGTCCAAAACACTTTGTTCCAAAATAAATTTGGCTTGTCTAAATGAGCATGTGCATACAACAAGCGACTCTGTTTGTGGTGTGAGTGCAGAAAGGGCTTCTTTCTCATCACCCTGCCATACAGATGTTCTTTGTGGAAATTGCGCTGAATTGTAGAACAATGTACAGATACACCATCTGCAAGTCTTTGGTGGTGATCTGTGGGTTGTCTGTAACCATTCTCACAATCCTGTGCATATGCCGCTCCTGTATTTTTCTTGGCCTTGCAGACCTGGGTTTAACAGCAACTGTGCCTGTGCCCTTCCATTTCCTGATTACATTCCTTACAGCTGAAACTGACAGTTTAAACATCTGAGATAGGTTTTTGTAGCCTTGACATAAACCATGATACTGAACAATCTTTGTTTTCAGATCTTTTGAGAGTTGCTGTGAGGATCCCATGCGGTCACTCTTCAGGGGAGAGTCAAACGGAAGCACAACTTGCAATTGACCACCTTAAATACCTTTTCTCATGATTGGACACACCTGTCTATGAAGTTCAAGGCTTAATGAGCTAATCCAACCAATTTGGTGTTGCAAGTAATCAGTATTGAGCAGTTGCATGCATTCAAATCAGCAAAATTACAAGGGTACCCAAATTTTTGCACAGCCAATTTTTCACATTTGATTTCATTTCATACAACTAAATACTGCTTCACTAAAAATCTTTGTTCAGAAAACACTCTAGTACTCAGATGTTCTTAGGAAATGAAATACATATCACTGTTATCTTTTTTGTTGAAAGGAGATGTGAGATGTGGCCGGCTTGTCATCCCGGCCAATACCCCCAGGCCGCCAGATGGAGCCCTTCCTGCAGTATGGAGGTGCCCACAGGGGCCACAAGAGGGAGCTGCAGGAGGACCGAAGACTTCTTTGTGCCCTTTAACCCGGAAGTTCGTCAAAGGAAGAGCGACGAGCTTCCGGGGTGAAGAAAAGAACATTTTACCTGACCCGGAAGTGATACCAGATCACATGGACTGGGGATTGAGAACACTTCCGGGTCAGGGTATTTAAAAGGACTACGGGAGCTCCCAGACGGTGAGCTGAGCTGAGCTGGGTGGAAGGGTGGCAACGCGTCTGGGAGTGGAGGATTGTGTATTATTGTTATTGTGATTTATTATATGAGTATAGTGGAGCACTGTGGAGATTTAATAAAATCAAATCTTGGACTTTTACCTGGTGTCTGGCGTCGTGGACAAGGGTTCAAGGGTGCGATAGCGCCCCCTATCTGTCACAGAGAGTAAATTATTATGCAGGCTGAGAGGGGTTCCCAAACTTTCTGTGGTTTAGAAAGAGTGGTATTATTTTAATAAATAAATAATCAGATGCGCTTGTGCTAGGAAGTTGGGCAGGTATGAGTGATTGTCTGCTACGACGGCTTGTCTCCTTGTTGGTGCAAGCCGGTCATCCACTCATGCGTTGCCTTGCCGGCACGTATCTCATTATCAGCCAGGAGCAGCCAAGGGGAGCACATGTTCAAGAAGAGGGAAATAATCAAAAGAAAAAGAGAACTGAGGAAAAAGAAGGGAGGTTAAGAGATGGAGAGAGAAGGTAGGTGACCAAGCCGGTGCTGGGGTGAACAAACAAATGAATGAATGCATGAATGAGTGAGCGAGCACGAGAGAGAGAGAAGGCAGGCAACCTGGATGAGAGCCCATGGAATTGAACATATAGCAAATAGCCGGCGTTTGGGGTTGGTGAAGTGGGTCACTCTAGCTGAGTGATTTCCTGGAGGCGGAGGCCCAGTGGTAGTAGTGACTCGCTGTGAGTCAGTGGGAGTCGAAGGTTCAGATAAGGATTTTCTCTGGAGCCATGGTCCAGGGAGGACCTCAGCCTGAGTCCTGCTGTGGAGCCATGGACTAGTTGGGACTTGGATTAGTAGTGGACGGTTGGCTGCACTTGCCGGTAGGATGTTTTCTCTGTTGTGCGGTCCCTTGCATGATAAACAGAGGAGGCACTGAGCATTTAACAAAAGACAGTATCCTGCCAGTTGTTTTAACTTTATTTTATAATATTCTTTATTTATTTCATCATTTTAACCTCCACATCTCACCTAATTCTATGGATTATTTATTTGTTATGGACTTTTTGCACTGAACTTTTGGGGCACTTATTTTGTTTACGTGTGTGGTGTTTTTTGTTTTTTTTTAATAAAAGCACTGAGCACCTTTTTTGCACCTTCCCCTTGCTTTGTGTGGTGTCCTCATTTGCCAGCTTAACCCTCGTAAATGTTATCTACAGTGGGATCCGGTAGTATGGAGTCCACCCGCACCATCACAATGTAATTTTAAGCACTTAAGTGATGTCTTTATTTGTTTTCATACTGCATCGGTGGCTGGTGACAGATTGCTAAATCCTAGGTGGCTACTTATTTGGATGCCAAGCTGTTGCCCAGCTAATTGTTGGTTTATTTTTGATTTTCTCTTTGCTGGTTTAGTGTCTTGTAGGCTTTTATTATTGTATTAAGGAAACTATGTACTATAATGCCCACATTATATAAGAACAATACTGCACAGATATGAGGCACTGACATTGTGTGCTTTTTTTCTATGTTTCTCTTGCAGGTCCATGAGAACTACAGTACATAAATTCAAACCCGTCCTGAAAATGCTACAGCAGTACTGTCAACCTGATCATGTGCAACACAATACTGACTCTCGATTCTGACCTTTACACCACTTTAATTTTTTTCACTTACAACAACCGAGACTTGATTTTCTTTCGGCAGGCCTATGGGACTGAGAAGGCGTTCAACTGTGTGCTGCTTTCTTCTACTTTTAGACTGGGAATTTCAGCTCCTTTATTTTTTTTATTTTTCAGAATAAGAACAATTCATTCATATTTTAACATTGCTTTTACACATATGTCTTAAAGTTCATGTGCAATAGCTCTACTTTTTTATAGTTGTAGTTTAGACTATTTATATTGAATAAAACAAAGTATTAATTCAAAAAGCAGATACATTTTTATGCTGATCTTGATTGAGCAGTCCAGTAGTGCTTAGTTTATACTGCATGTACGATTCTCTTTGTAAGTTAATCATGCTGATTATTCACCAAAGCAAACTGTCATAAAAGAAAGATATTTCAGATTAAGGAAGTTTGTTTTTATGCAAAAGTTATATTCATGTCATATTTATTTGGATGATTTGTATTTGTTGAATCAAGAAAATATTAAGATTTGTGTTGCAAAAAGTACTGATAGGTGTTTGAATTGAGAGATGTGACTGGGGTATGAATGCATTTATCTGCTGAAGCATTTATTTAGCTATGGACTTTTGTAATATTTTAGGAAATGTACTTAAAGTAAACAAAGATTAAGATCTATAAAAGCAGACCATAATGAAAACCATAAATTTAATTTGTAAAGTCTTTTATTATAGAGTGCTATGAAAAACTATTTGCCCTGTCTGTTTTGTTTTTGCATCATTTTATATTACTTTTGTGAATGTTAACAGATCTTCAATAATAACTTAACATTAAAAAAACAGGACCCCATGAAAACAAACAGAAAACATTTTGATAATTATTTTTGAAGAAATGATACCATAGGTAATGCTTTTTATAAAGGAACAAATGTCCCTCTTGAACTTGATAACAGATCACATGTCACCTTCAGGAACAATTCACACTATAGAACACCAGAGAACCCCTGAGTCTGATTTTTAAGACCAAATAAAATGTAAAGTTTGTAAAGTTCATTTTTTCCTCATAAAGATTATATAATCATGTTTTGAAAGTAGAACTATATGACACTATAAAGCCATAGAGGGAAAGATAAAGAAGAAGAAAGAAGAAATCTTAACTTTTTTAAATAGGTGAAAAGACCAACTAAACGTACAAAGCTGGAGATTGAAAAAGGGAGCCAAAAAAGAAGAACAGGACAGTTAATTCCTCAGTAGTATTCCTGGGGCCTACTAGGGTTATAAATATAATTCAAATAATCTCCCCATTAGCCTTACCGTTGAAATGCCCAGAGGCCCCGCACCCTTAGGCACATTACAAAAGGGAAAGGCTTCTTTAGAGAGCCAAACTTGCTGAATTCCTTGTCCAGGATGAATTTGCCAATGAAACAATTTGGGCACAAGCACACGGCAGTTTACCCCTGTTAGAATATCAGTAAGGGAGGATGTATCGTGAAGGATCATTGTGAAAGATGTGAAAAATACTCTCTACACACATTCATCTAAAAAATATGCCCCTTTGACAGTATTTAGTCAAAAAATATACTTTCACTCATATCACGTCTTTCACCAGACGTGCACAGAAAATATCAGGCAGTATTGGCTCCATTAGCTAGCTTACTGTAAAACAATGTGGGGAGACAATGACTGTTTTCACCTTCCATGATTCCCTGAATGCCTTACTTCAGGGATCTCAAACTCCAGTCCTGGAGGGCCACAGTGGCAGCAGGTTTTCATTCTAACCCTTTTCTTAATTAGTGACCTGTTTTTGCTGCTAATTAACTTCTTTTGAATTCATTTTAATTGACTTGTTTTTTAAGATTTGTTCCCCGGAATTTCTTCATCGTTCCTCTGAATTGCTTCAGTTCCTTCCTTAAACAGAAATGAAATGTGAAGTGAGTGAGCCACCTGAAGACCAACTAAGTCAGGACCTCAAACTCCAACTAATTTCACTCCAACCAGTTGCTTAATTAAGTGAAGAGTCTTGTTGTTAATTAAATTCGTTCTCTTCTCATGTTGCAATAGCAGACATTTTCAAAATTGTTGATTTTTTCTTTACTTTTCTAAGAGCACTGTTTAAATGTTTTGTGGACCTGAGCAAATCGACTTTTACTGTGAGCTCCATCCTTTTTATTTTCAGGTATTGTATGATAATCACAGTTTGCTGGTCATGTTTTGGCTCATTTTGTATGTCATTATTGTTTGACTGCTAATTAAAGAAAAAGAAACAATTATTGGGTCTGAGTTATTCAACAACAAGTCAATTGAAATGAATTCAAAAGAAGTTAATTGGCAGTGAAAACTGCTTGCTAATTAGGAAATGGGTTAGAATGAAAACCTGCAGCCACTGTGGCCCTCCAGGACTGGAGTTTGAGATCCCTGCCTTATTTTTTTGCTGTGGTTTGATGAGAATAAAGTGAATGCTGTTGATATGACATTTAAGAGTTAAATCCTATTGAAGCAAGGTGCAGTAGCACAGATGAAGCAGTAAGATTTAAACTGAATCAATCTCATCATTAAAGCTTTAAAGACAAGAAACAGGATGCTTTTGTTTGACTAAAGCAGTCAATTATAGTATCTGCCCTGCTACTGCTCCGTGCTGAATATAGCTGCAATCAACACAAGCGGCCTCAGACTACTGCTGGCTTTAAGGTCAGATCTTATGCAACATCATCAGATGGTGGTTTAGTAATCAGTGCTCTCTTTCCCCCAGGACACAGCTCTTCAGCCTTGTGGCAGCTCAGGCTCAAAATGCAGTTATCAATCAGAATTGCATAAAATTGGCCGCACTTGTCATGCAGTGTTGCGTATTACTTGCATGAATGGCGGGTTAAGTGCTTTAACCAGTGCTTCAGGGTAGCTTCATGTGAAGTATAGGAGATGATTGCAGTTACGTAAGCGTTTGCATAACACACTTGCTGTACCTTACACATCTAAATGGCAGCCTTCGTATAAATTCTGCCCTGAAATGTCAAAGGGAGACATTTCTTTAATTTTTAGCAATTGCAGTTGTCATATTTCCTCTCTGTTTAATATACCTTACCCTCTTGTGGGCATGAAATCATTAAACAGACAGACAACAGGTTGAATCTTCAAATACCAATATTGTTTCATTCTAGCATTTTTGCAAAACAGAAAAGGTAGCGGGTCATTTTGCTGCTTCTCACAACTTGGATGCATTCTCTCTGTGTTCAGTTTCCAGTTTTGAGCTTTTGTCTGTTTGTGTTTCTTCTTCTTATCCTTCCTGCACTCAAAAACAAACTTTTACTTTGATTGGTGGGAAAAAGTGATGCAGCATTGAAGTCTGAGTGCACCAAAATTCCACATATTTTGGACACTAGAGGGCACTGTTGCTCCTCAACCCCGACACAGACTCTGAAGACACAAGTTAAAAGCACCACAAGTTTGTTTATTCTTTGTTAGACTCTTCACAGTTCTTTTCCTAGCACTACAGCCACATGTAAATAATCAATAGTACCCACACAATTATTCTTTCTTCCTCTCTCTCTTTCTTTCTTCCTCCTCCGCTCCTCTCAGCAAGCTTTGTCCACCATCCACCATCTGGCTCCACGACTGGGTTTAAGGCGGTCCTTTTTATATTGGCCAACCCAGAAGTATCTCTGTCCTTCCTCTCACGTGGCCTGCCAGCACTTCCGGGTTAGGCTGTAATGGTTGTCTGGAATATGTACTGTATGTGTGTCACTGTGAGTTTGCACCTTTCCCCATTCCTGATAATGGTGGAATGGCTGAATTTCAAAGGCCGGCCAGTGGTACATGAGGAAGGGAGCACCTGGCTTGGAGGGCCCAACAGACTGTATTGGGAGGAGCCAACAGTATTTAAATGGATGGCGGGAAAACGAGAAGGGAGGAGTAGAGCCAAGAGAGAAGTGGACGCCATCACAGGAAAAGGCAAGAGGGAAAGCTATTCACCCCACATGGAAAACGTCAGGTGAGCCCGGGTTCATTTCAGCAGAAATTATTTTTCTTTTCTGGTGAATGAGGTGAAGGCATTCGGGAGAGGACCTGATGGGCCAGCACAAGGGACTGTTTAGCTGTACGTTACGAACAGGACGTATGGTTCGGCGCATCATTCCCCACCACAGACCACAGATGGTCATCCCTAACAATGAATATTTAAAGGACTCCAAACTCATTACATTTTTCTTTTTCTCTTTCTTATATTTATGTATTAGTAGCATATGTGGTTTAGTGTTTTTTGCCATGATTTGTGTGAGGTGGGAAGTGCTGCAGTGCGATAATATGTATATGGAGGTTTTTGTTAAATGTGTGTAATTTCTTCTAATAATCATTTATTAACTTAATTCTGCCTTTACTGGTGTGTCTCTGTTGGTTGCTGGCTCCCCAGATTATTTCTTTCTTTTTTTTTGCTTTGCTGCCTTTTTAGGACAGTAGCACATATAATATTATCGTGCCGGCTCGAGGAGCGGTACAAGGCGAAAACCTTGTCTCACATAATTCCTCCACAGCACCCCCAGGGCTGAGATAAAGAACTCCAAGACCCATATTGCCATACGGGAATCCGGGGCATCATTGTAATTCCAGGGAGCTGCCATCTAGCGTCTTGGAGGAGGCAGTGCCTTAAAGAAGCCGCCTTTCCCCATCCTTCCATATCCTGGGTGTCCTGGCTGGGTTCGGCTTCTGGACGTCTCTTAGAATATAATCTGGCCAGCAGATATGGAAAGACATCATTAAAATAACATACTGAGGTCATGGTTCTCTTTTGGAAAAGGGTGAGGAGGGAACAACTACCCTTAATGGAGGAACTCAGGTATCTTGGGATCTTGTTCACTAATGAAGGAAAAAGGAAGCGTGAGATCAACAAGTGGACTGGAGTGGTGGGGTGCTGTACTGGTGAAGTAGGAACTGAGTCTAAAGACAAAGCTCTCAGTATACCATTTGGTCCTTGTCCTCACCTATGGTTATGAGCTGTGGGTAATGAGCGAAATAATGAGATCATGCATACAAGTGGCAGAAATAAGGTTTCTTTGCTGGGTGGCTGGCCTAACACTCTTGGATGGGGTGAGAAGCTCAGTGAATCGAAACAGTGTTAATGCTCCTCCAGATCCAAAGAAGCCAGTTGAGGTGATTTGAGCTTGTTGTAAGGATGCTCCACAGGCAGCGTCCCCAGAGCTGATCTGGGCACATCCCACTGGGTGGAGAGCCGGTGGCAGGCCCAAGATATGCTGGATGGATTATATGTCTTGTAAGGCTTTGGAATGCCAGGGAATTCCCCAGGAAGAACTAGACCGTGTAGCTGGGAACAGGGGCAACTGGAATGATCTGCATGGCCTGTTGCCACCACAACTCTCACCAGGAAAAGCTGTTGAGAAAATGAGTGAGAGTGAGAGACTGCTTCTTAATCACCTTTAGGGCACTGGAAGTCATTAGATACTCAGCATATGACACAATGAGTGGATGTAGAGGTGGCCCACTCCTACAAGTACTCGGGGTCCTAATTAATGACAGGTTGGACTGGTCGCAAAACACAAGGGAACTATATAAGAAAGGGAAGAGCATGCTCTTTTCTTAGGAAACTGCATTCATTTACTGTGGGAAGTGACATTCATCATGTCTTCTACAACTCTGTTATTGCCAGTTCAGTTTTCTATGCTGTAGTATGCTGGACCAGTAGCTTCACTTCAAGAGAGTCTCACCAAATTGACAAGCTAATTAAAAGGACAGGCTCAGTGCTGGGTAAGGTCCTAGCTAGGATCTGTGATCACTTACCTACCAGCAACTAGAGCGGTCTGGTTTTATGCATAAGACGTTTACCATCAACCGCATCTCGGGTCTGTGGGTTCTCATGGAGTGCAAACATGAATTTAATTTCTTTGCAGCCTTTGTCGATTTTCATAAAGCACTCGCTTATTACTGACTGATTAACCTACAGTAGTGCTTGAAAGTTTGTGAACCCTTTATAATTTTCTATATTTCTGCATAAATATGACCTAAAGCATCATCAGATTTTCACTCAAGTCCTAAAAGTAGATAAAGAGAAACCAGTTAAATAAATGAGACAAAAATATTATACTTGGTTATTTATTTATTGAGGGAAATGATCGAATATTACATATTTGTGAGTGGCAAAAGTACAGTGCATCCGGAAAGTATTCACAGCGCATCACTTTTTCCACATTTTGTTATGTTACAGCCTTATTCCAAAATGAATTAAATTCATTTTTTTTCCTCAGAATTCTACACACAAACACCCCATAATGACAACGTGAAAAAAAGTTTACTTGAGGTTTTTGCAGATTTATTAAAAATAAGAAAACTGAGAAATCACATGTACATAAGTATTCACAGCCTTTGCTCAATACTTTGTCGATGCACCTTTGCCAGCAATTACAGCCTCAAGTCTTTTTGAATATGATGCCACAAGCTTGGCACACCTATCCTTGGCCAGTTTCGCCCATTCCTCTTTACAGCACCTCTCAAGCTCCATCAGGTTGGATGGGAAGTGTCAGTGCACAGCCATTTTAAGATCTTTCCAGAGATATTCAATTGGATTCAAGACTGGGCTCTGGCTGGGCCACTCAAGGACATTCACAGAGTTGTCCTGAAGCCACTCCTTTCATATCTTGGCTGTGTGCTTAGGGTCTTTGTCCTGCTGAAAGATGAACCGTCGTCCCAGTCTGAGGTCAAGAGTGCTCTGGAGCAGGTTTTCATCCAGGATGTCTCTGTACATTGCTGCAGTCATCTTTCCCTTTATCCTGACTAGTCTCCCAGTTCCTGGCGCTGAAAAACATCCGCACAGCATGATGCTGCCACCACCATGCTTCACTGTAGGGATGGTATTGGCCTGGTGATGAGCGGTGCCTGGTTTCTTCCAAACGTAATACCTGGCATTCACACCAAAGATTTCAATTTTTGTCTCATCAGAGCAGAGAATTTTGTTTCTCATGGTCTGAGTCTTCTTCAGGTGCCTTTTGGCAAACTCCGGGCAGGCTGCCATGTGCCTTTTACTAAGGAGTGGCTTCCGTCTGGCCACTCTACCATATAGGCCTGATTGGTTGATTGCTGCAGAGATGGTTGTCCTTCTGGAAGGTTCTCCTCTCTCCACAGAGGACCTCTGGAGCTCTGACAGAGTGACCATAGGGTTCTTGGTCACCTCCCTGTCTAAGGCCCTTCTCCCCCGATCGCTCAGTTTAGATGGCCGACCAGCTCTAGGAAGAGTCCTGTTGGTTTTGAACTTCTTCCACTTACGGATGATGGAGGCCACTGTGCTCATTGGGACCTTCAAAGCAGCAGAAATTTTTCTGTAACCTTCCCCAGATTTGTGCCTCGAGACAATCCTGTCTCGGAGGTCTACAGACAATTCCTTTGACTTCATGCTTGGATTGTGCTCTGACATGAACTGTCAACTGTGGGACCTTATATAGACAGGTGTGTGCCTTTCCAAATCATGTGCAATCAACTGAATTTACCACAGGTGGACTCCAATTAAGCTGCAGAAACATCTCAAGGATGATCAGGGGAAACAGGATGCACCTGAGCTCAATTTTGAGCTTAATGGCAAAGGCTGTGAATACTTATGTACATATGCTTTCTCAATTTTTTTATTTTTAATAAATTAGCAAAAATCTCAAGTAAACCTTTTTCACGTTGTCATTATGGGGTGTTGTGTGTAGAATTCTGAGGAAAAAAATAAATTTAATCCATTTTGGAATACGTCTGCAACATAACAAAATGTGGAAAATGTGATGCACTGTATGTGAACCTCTAGGATTAGCAGTTAGTTTGAAGATTAAATTCGAGTCAGGTGTTTATAATCAATGGGATGACAATGAGGTGTGAGTGGGCATCCTGTGTTATTTAAAGAACAGGGATCTATTAAAGTCTGCACTTGACAACACGTTTGTGGAAGTGTATCATGGCACGAACAAAGGAGATTTCTGAGGACCTCAGAAAAAGAGCTGTTGATGCTCATCAGGCTGGAAAAGGTTACAAAACCATATCTAAAGAGTTTGGACTCCACCAATCCACAGTCAGACAGATTGTGTACAAATGAAGGAAATTGAAGACCATTATTACCCTCCCCAGGAGTGGTCGACCAACAAAGATCACTCCAAGAGCAAGGCGTGTAATACTCAGCGAAGTCACAAAGGACCCCAGGGTAACTTCTAAGCAACTGAAGACCTCTCTGACATTGGCTAATGTTCATGTTCAGAAGTCCACCATCAGGAGAACACTGAACAACAATGGTGTGCATAGCAGGGTTGCAAGGAGAAAGCCACTGCTCTCCAAAAAAATATTGCTGCTCATCTGCAGTTTGCTAAAGATCACGTGGACAAACTAGAAGGCTATTGGAAGAGTGTTTTGTGGACGGATGAGATAAAAATAGAATGTTTTGGTCTAAATGAAAAGCATTATGTTTGGAGAAATGAAAACACTGCATTCCAGCATAAGAACCTTATCCCATCTGTGAAACATGTTGGTGGTAGTATCATGGTTTGGGCCTGTTTTGCTGCATCTGGGCCAGGATGACTTGTCTTCATTGATGGAACAATGAATTCTGAATTATATCAGAGAATTCTAAAGGAAAATGTCAGGACATCTGTCCATGAACTGAATCTCAAGAGAAGGTGGGTCATACAGCAAGACAACGACCCTAAGCACACAAGTTGTTCTACCAAAGAATGGTTAAAGAAGAATAAAGTTAATGTTTTGGAATGGCCAAGTCAAAGTCCTGACCTTAATCGAATCGAAATGTTGTGGAAGGACCTGAAGCAAGACTAAAATTCTTCCAAGCCGGTGTGCAGCAATGATCAAAAGTTACTGGAAACGTTTAGTTGCAGTTATTGCTGCAAAGGGGGGTCACACCAGATACTGAAAGCAAAGGTTCACATACTTTTGCCACTCACCAATATGTAATATTTGATCATTTTCCTTAATAAATAAATGACCAAGTATAATATTGTTGTCTAATTTGTTTAACTGGTTTCTCTTTATCTACTTTTAGGACTTGAGTGAAAATCTGATGATGTTTTAGGTCATATTTATTGCAGAAATATGGAAAATTCTAAAGGGTTCACAAACTTTCAAGTACCACTGTACCCTGTGGAACATCCTGAGACTTTGCAGACTCCCCTCAAAGTTGCTGGATATCATGGCTGCCCTGTACACTGGTACTGTGAGAGCTGTGCAGAGTGGAGGCAGGACCTCTGCATTTTTCCAGTTGATTCTGGGGTTTGTCAGGGGTGTGTTCTTACTCCTACTCTGTTCAATGCTTGCATGGACTGGGTGTTGGGCAGGGTTGTGAAGTACAGCAGCTGTAGGGCAACTGTTGGTGAAGAAAGGGTAATTGATTTTGACTTTGCAGAAGATGCTGTGATCTTCATGGAGTCAATGGAGGCTCTGATTGGGGCTGTCGAGAGACTGAGCAAGGTGTCTGAGTGGCTGGGCTTGCATGTGTCCAGGATAAAAACAAGATCCAGGCCTTTAATGGCCTCTTGGGCACAGCCATCAGTAGTGTGTTTGTCTGCGGAGAGAATGTCGACCACATTGAGAGGTTTACTTACCTAGGCAGTGATGTTTATATCTCTGGTGACTCTTCTTATGAAGTCAGTAGATGGATTGGGAGAGTATGGAGGATCATGAGGTCACTGGAAAGCAGTATGTGGTGCTTCTAATATCTCTACAAATGACGAAGGTCCAAGCCTTTAGAGTCCTGTTGCTTCCTGTCTTGCTATATGGTTGCAAGACATTGATGCTATCCAGTGACCTGAGACAAAGACTGGACTCCTTCTGTACTGTGTCTCTTCAAAAAATCCCTGGGTATATGTCTAAATTAGTCACAGATACTGTAACTTTCTATCATTGGACTAAAAAAAGAATGTGTGATTGGTATGGGAGTTTCCATGAGTAGGTTCTGGGATGGGATGTTATGTTGTATTCAGTTGTAAAATCTTTTACCCGTATGCTAGTGGATGCCATACTTGCTGTATATGCCAAACCTCTTGAGTTCATCATGTTCAGAATTCTTGTGGCAGTTCCACTTAGCATGATCGTTCAGCCCCAGAGGGTGGATGTCACTATATTAAACTTAAAGGGCAAGGACATCCCTCTTTTCAGTCAACAGTGTGTTGTAGTGGCATACAACTTAAAACCACAAGACAGCTGCTTCACTGTGTGATCCTTTGTAAGCAACTCAACCCACTTGTGCTACAATTGTAAGAAATCTGATATGGCCAGCACATGACTTTGTTTGTATTTATAAGATGATTACAGTCTATGTCGTAATTTTACCAAAAACTACTGAGTTTAACAAATTAAAAATTTTTAGAACTCAAAGCCCAAGCTTTGAACTGAAGTTTTACAGGTAATGTACAAAAGTCTCTTTCAAAGTCCTGAATGCATAGGCCAAGTTTTTTGAATGTCCGAGTAGTGGTTTTGCCGCTGTTGGTACTGTCTGTAAAAGCTTTGAACTCAAAGCTGCATAAAGGGAATTTTCCCAAAACCTCTTCCACTCTTAATATTAACAGGTGCAAGCTGCACTCTAAATCCTTAAGAGACACACAACCACAGAGAAAGAGTAGGTGTCAGTTCATTAGATGTCTTATATGAACTGGCTTTCCATTATCTAAATGAGCAGCTTCAGCACCAGCCACGGGGGAGCAAATAAAACGTGTTAGCCTGCTACACTCTCATAATCAAAATTCTAGTGTGGCACCCTAACCCACCTAAGGATAGCAAGATAACTAGAGTAGCAATCAAACCAGTAAAAGTCCATTGGGTGAGTACTGATAGCACCATGCAATTATTTCCATACATCAAACTAATATCTCTTTAAAATTGAAAGTCCAATATTTCTCTCAGCTCTGAATTCACACAACCCACCAGATGCAAAGGACACCCTTTTACAGTCCAGGGAAGTCTTATTAGAATTAGACCAAAAAAAAAAACTTTTCCAATTCGGAAATAAAGCCAAGTGGCCCACCTATGCACAAAAAAACAATGTGAAAAGGCATTATATAGGCACCCGACCCAGCACAAAGAGACAAATTTATTGTCTTCAAAATATATAGCCCACCTGGAAGTGCTTCAGGTGGATAATAAACCTAATTCAGGAAGCATTTCCGGGTGTGGCTGCTTTCCAGCACACACAGGCTTGTTAAGCCATGCAGCTCCCCTTGGTGGTGGCCATGGAGTCCAACAAGGCTGAGCTCCAAAGTCCCATGCCTGTGGCCTTGATGCAACCCAGGGGGGCTGCCACCAAGTGTTCCGGGGGAAGTAGTGTGTAGCCCATGCCAATTCCCCCGGACCAAATGTTGAAGGGGCGTCCCTGCCGGGCATGGGCCCCAGCCATCCATCACAACAGGCATGGAGATGCTGGACAACAGCAACAAGTGTTCTGGATGGATGAATCAAAATTTTACATTTCTGACTCAGACAAGAGGCACTTTGTCAGCACAAAAGCTGGAGAGTATTACATGAAAGAGTGTCTGCAGGCAACAGTGAAGCATGTTGGAGGTTCTCTGATGGTCTGGGGCCACATTTCTGTAAATGGAGTTGGTGATCTGGTTGGAATTAATAGTGTCCTCCTATGCTGCCAGTCATCAAGGTGGTCTGGGAGTATCTGGAGCAACAGAAACAAGCCAAAGTTTGTGGAAGAACTGGGGGTAAGTTCTCCAAGGTGCTTGGAACAAACTACCAGCACATTAGTGTACCTAAAAGAAATTATGCACTTTTAAAGGCAATCGGTGGTTAACTTGATTTTTTTACAGGTTACTGCTATTTATAGTACAATGTTTGATATTTAGAAGCATTCATTTAATTATTGTTGAATGCATTGGAATTAACTTATATGTACCAAAGACCTTTGCATGATATTGCACATCCTTCCAGCAATATTCAAAATATATTCTAGGGATATCTAGTCAGTCAGTTTTATTCAGGGAAACAATTTATCCCCCATATATGAAATAGAGAAATTGAGAAAGTTAAAATGTTTGTAAACAGTTATACTCTATCTTGATCCTTTAATTTAAAAAGACATCGGTCAAGTAAGTCATAATAATATTTCACCTAGATGACAGCCTTAAAAAAGCCTGGGAAATGTAGGTTCACACTGTGCATGACAAGCCGACTGATGCTGAAAATGATGGACAACTCATTTAACTGAGAGAAAAATTGTACCATAAATGGCCTGAGGTACAAAGAAAGCACATTTTGGAGTAGTTGAAAAATTCAGTATCAGAGAAATAAGTTTTTACAGATGAGTAGTATCAGTTATAAAGGCGAAAATTCCTAACCTCTGGACAATAAGAACACAGACATTGTCACACATTCACACCAGAAGGTGTCAGCCCATTTTATTGTGCAAGCAAATTAAGGACTTTAGGGGGCATCTCTAATGGTTTGCAGAGGTAAGCAATTCCACAGTGGGATGAGAGGGGCTGGTCTGTCTTCTCTTCCTTTTCCCTCACAGCTCTAAGGGGCAAATATCAGAAGATCCCTGAGCATTCCCCACCACAGATTAAAGATGTCCTGTACATATTTTCTCTGCAGACCAGAAGCTGACATTTATTTAGGGACCTGACATAGAGATAGAGAGACAGAACTCCACTACTCAGCATACTTTGTATAAGAAGAAAGAATGAGATAGTAGCTATTATTTGTGGGTTTTTTTTGTTTTTGTGGCCGATTAAAAGAGGATTGATGGGCTTGTACCTCAAACCTTGCACCTGTGTCTGACCCATTGCTGTCAACAGAAAGTGTTGCACATTTCTTAAATAATGTCCCTCAATCATGTGTTGTTTCACTCTAAGAACCCCAATGGACCAAGGCATGTACAGGCTACATCATTTTTGAGAACTGGATCATTTTAAGTGTGATGGACTGTGAACCAAATTAAAAAAGTACCAGACACCCCAAAACTAGTAGTCTTATCAGATAATTTTTCCCAACTTGCATGAAAAGATTTTGGGACTTTTGTTAACAAAAATGTACCCATTCTGGTTTTAGTTGTAGACCGAAGCACATCTCAGCTTCTCTATTTTTATCATCCATTCTCTGTTTATCTTCCCCATCTCTCGCTCACTCAAAGGTTTATAAAAAATATTACAACAAGCAGAGTTAAATATAAATATTGGTATTCAAATATAAACCTTGACATTTACCTTTGAGTAAAAATATTTTATTCTGTCTATAAAATGTAGCTTGTGCATACAGGCCTCCTTATCCTAGCCTTTTTTTACATGATAATGAGGGCAATCACAGATATTTTGTTAATTTTTTTTGAGGGGCATGATTATTCAGTTTTACTGAAAAAAACAACTTTTCTAAAACAATGGTTGTCGCTGGTGATTTTAAATTTAGATAATAAAAAGGCAATTTGAAGAAATGGTGGAGTACTGCAAATATTAAGGGACAATTATTGATAACTACCTGACCTTCGATTTGAATATAGAACAAATCAGTAAGAAGGAACAAAAATGGCTGTGCTTTGTTTGAAAACTACCCTGATTTAAACAACAGACTCTCTCTCTCTCTCTGTCCCTCTCTGATCCTTAGCTGGCGACTGGAAGTGGTGGCTCACCACACAATCAATACATTGCTGTAGGTGCCGTAGAGTTTTCAGATGTTGCTCAGGATACTTTTTTTATGCTTTGCGGTCTATGGCAACTGTCCTTGCCTGATCGAGGTCAAGGCATTGGGTCTTAAAGTCTTGCAATACTAGCTTGATCCAAGTTTTTTGGGTGGAATTCATTGTTTTTTACATTGGGTGGGGGAACCTCCTCCACAGAAGTCGATTTGGTATGTGGTCTGGGCCCAATCAGCAGACATTACTAAGCCATCTGAGGCTTTGCTGCTCAATTTGCTTGTCTACAGTCGGTTGTTACACGCATGTTGTTGGGATAACTTTGTTTGGGGTACGATCACAAATTGAGATGTGGAGAATTTGTTGCAGGCATCACATTTGAAATGCCTTTGAGTTGGTTCAGGTTCGAAGAGCAGAATCGACAGGATGAGCATGGGGAAAAGACAAACTTTGGTGTTGTGAAAGAAAAATTAACTGCTTGCAAGCTACTAAGGGTTAATAGCTGACAAAGCCGTTTTGCTCTAACAGCAGGTTATTCATACAGGAATCTATCATAAGACAGGGTGCAGTAAGTTGACCAAGGACAATTTCCAGTTTCTTTAGGAACACATCTACTGTATTTGACACAGGAAAGATGACCTTTCCTTCTTTCGGGTCAATCTGATCAGTGAAAAAAGTAAAAACAGATGGCCCATTAGCGTACTAAAACAAAATTCTTAAGTAAACAATATTATGTTTATTTTTAAGAAATAAGGGGAAGGGGGGAAGAAGAAATTATAAAAAGCCAATAGAAAAAAATGTAACTGCTCTTCTGCCTTGCAACGTAGAATCCACATACTCATCTGTGACTGAATAACAATTTAATTGATTGAACTTGTCCTGTCTTCCTCTGGGGAGTTTTTTTTACTTCCACAGTGTTTACGGTGAAGTTGGTCTTCTTCCACAGGCACCGCCTGAGTGAATCAAATGCTGCAGTGGCCTGTCCAGTCCTACTGAAGATCTTCACGGTTGACAATTCTTTCTTCTAATAGACCAGTCACCCCAGGTACTTGAATTCCTCGACTTGTTTGAGTCCCTTGAGGGACTAAACAGCAGACAACAATAGTAACAACTTAGTCAAGTATTTCACTGAATATACAGTTATTTTTCTTTTTATATGTTTTGTTTGGAATCTCAGTATTAAGAACAAAAACTGTTTTCCACAATTCCGACAAATTAGCAGTAAAATTCTAAAACTATTGTGGCTGACTCACTGAGCTAGTTAGGAAGAATTCTGTCAGTCGGTTGCCATCCTTCAATTATAAAGTTTCAAATGTTGCCTTCAGGTTGTAAATTTAGATCTTCAAGACTCAAGAGCAATAGACTTAAGGACTCTTTTACTTCAAGAGTTATAAGGATTTTAAATTATAGTTGATATTTTGATATGGTAACACTGATAAACACTAAACCATTAAAATGTACTGATAGAATTTCTTATCTGTAGAAATCCTGGGTGTTTTTTCGAAGTATAACAGTTCATATTATTAATTGTCTCTTAGCCTATTTAATTATTTCTGTTTAACATTGTGTTATTTTTGCACATTCCTGCTACAAACAAATTGTTCTACACATATGAGAAAGTCAACGTAACCCAACAGGCAATAAAGAAATATATACAGGCTAGCAGTAAACCATTTGCAGAAAAAAAAATAATCCTTTGCCACTAGAGCGCACCATTGGCCCATTTATGACATACAATCCTGTGGTCAAATTATTTCAGTGGGCTGATGTTTTGGCTGCATGATTTCATGCATTTTTAGCAAATTAGCACCTGATTCTAAATGACAGACCTAGCTGTCTGAGGTCAAGCAAAGAGAAATTGTGCATTTATTCAGCTGATGCACTTAGATTTTAAAATAGCACAGCTATTCCCCCACCCGGTTTCACTTAAGGTAGCAGTGACTGTACTTGCATGAAAGGAATGAAAGCAGGAAAGCACTAAAAGTATTTAATAAAGTGTGACATCTATCCTCTCCTAGTAGACCTCGTGGCATTCAAAAAGTGAGAAATCACACACTACGGTAAATTAGTACTGCAAAGATGAGTAACTATTCAGAGAAGGGTTCTGTCTTATGCCTGATGATGTCAAGATATTCTTCAGTCCTGTGAACCTAAATTAGGTTAAGTTTGCTGGAAAATCGATGGATTCTGTTTATTCAAGGCACCTTAATGCTCTTGAATGATTGAACATAATAAAAAACAGTGAAGATGGATAACACAACCTCATTAAGAGGAATGGTAGCTACACTTTAGGAAAAGTGGGAAAGTATATGCTCAACAGAAAGGCATGACCTGCTGTCAGACACAGCAAGAAAATGGTGAAAAGCAAGAGATAGCAAACATCTCTTCCAGTAGACTTCTTTTCTGTTAAGAAAAAACCTGAATGCATGTTTCTTTGAGAAAGAAATTTTCTTTGTGTCTTGTGTAGTCATGCAAGATAAAAGGACTGGACTTGAGAAATGTTGGGGAGCCAGAAGGATCACCCTGTTTAATAATAATTTGAGGTCTTAAACAGAAACGGTACATGGTGGTGCTATAACAAAACATAAACTACCCACTGCTGGGAATTGATAGTGATCAGTTCTGGTTTGGAGCTCCATCTATCTTAAACATTAGTTCAAAATGCGATCCTGCCTTTAAAAAACTCTGGAAGGGCCAGAGTCAATTGCCCTCGCTGGCCATCTTTTCCTGGCTGTGGGAACAGAAATAGACGATACCATTAGCAGGGTGGGATTGCTTACCTAACATTTGTCAGGAGGGTGATCCACACACATACATGCATGACATCTATCAAAAAAATTCTTCTTCTTAAATGTTGTCAGTGCTTCTGTTTCAACTATACAGTATATCCTGGTGGTTTATTCCTGAGTCCCACAACTCTTTGTGTAAAGAAGTGCTTTCTGGCTTCAGTTTTAAATGCTCTTCCCCTTAATTTCCACTGATGTCCTTTCAGTGCATAATTCACCCTTAATCTAAGACCTGGATTAAAAGGCTATATGCATAGGGTAGTGCTGACGTACTTCTGGTGAAATCTCAGCACGTTCAGCCACTTCCTTTCTCCATACTGCAGTGGTGATTTTTAGTTAGTGGCAAGAAAGTCCGTGAAAAAGAAGTTTAAGCTTCTGCGTACAGAGAGCAGTACAGCTGAATGTTGTTGTGCACCTTTACGTTCAGCATCCAGTAGGTACAAAAAGGTACTTCGTTTTCATACACTTCCCTCCGATGTGGAACCCCGATCTAAATGGATCGTCGCTATCCAGAGAGGGAGCTTTACAGTTAATCATCATACCCGAGTTTGTAGCCACATTTTAAAAAAGTGGATTTTCACGAGCCACAGTTTGAAACAGGGCAGTGACTGCTGAAGAAGGGAGTAGTTCCTGCATTGTTTGAGTGGAACAATTTCTCCATTCCACTTTCCACTTTCAAGACCAGGGGCCTCATGTATAAACGGTGCGTACGCACAAAAATGTTCCATACGCCCGTTTCCACGCTCACATCGTGATGTATAAAAGCTAAACTTGGCGTAAAGCCACACATATTTTAGCGCTAGCTCAATCCCTGGCTTATGCAAGTTCTCTGCTCGGTTTTGCAAACTGGCAGTATCCAGTGTCAATGCAATGCTTTTGTACCAATGTGGTTTCCCGTTCTTTTTTAGATCCACATCCCTGACGTGGCTTAATCATATACACTGAAATTAACCGCATATTGTTTTTTATTTTAAGGCATCTATCTGATTGTAATTAACCTGTTACAATATAATGGTCCATGGAATGGCTAAACTATTTCAAATACCTAGCGTTGTTACTCTCACTGCACCACTTGGAGTATTTATATCACTGTATCTGAGAGTGGAATCACAGCTCTACAGCAGCTGATCGGAAAGAGAATTATCGGTATACAGGATCAATTAGACGCTGCCTCAGCCATGTGCAAAGTCTCTTGAACTGCTCTCATATGACAAACGCTTCAGAGCCTTTCCTGTAGGGACATCGCGGTTCAAAAACAGTTTCATCCCAAGAACCATAAATGCACTTAATCAGTTCAAGTGCTCCTTGTAGAACTGTTTGTTCTCACTGTAAACGTACGATACAGTTGTAATATTGCACAACCTGAGCCACTTTATAAAGCGCGTATTTACATATAATGACAATATCACTTTTAAGATGAAATGCAGCAAAATATGTTTATTACATTATACAGATAAAATGTTAACATTTAAATAATCTATATTGTTAATAATTAAACATGTGAGGACAAGGTGTTGCAGGGAGTTAGCTAGTTCAGGGATTGTTCCTGTTTTGCGCTGTATTCTTGTTGGGGCTGGCGCGACACTGGATGGATAGATGGATAGGATAATTAAACATGTACATTTAATATTCTTGAAATGAACTTTCTCTTTCTTATTTTTTTTTTCTCTCTGACACTGCCCTCCCTTATTTAAGGCTTTCATTGGTTCTCTGAGTCAGGTGGTCCCACCAAAGCAGTCCATAGCTTGAAAAGTCCATGCAACTTAATGTATGCATTATTATAAAACAATGAAGGTACAGACAGACACTGACAGAAAATATATCCAACAATCGCTACACCCTGTTATGTAAATCCAAGGAGGGTGCCCTTAATTTTTCACACAACAATTGCTCAGCTATTGCAGAAAAAACAACAGAACTCTTTCTTGTCTTTATTTTTTGTGCTAAGGACATGATAAACATTTAACTGGAGTTTCTTGCTGGGGAAAGCCTTGTGAAGACAGCAGCTCTTTTAGAAAATTTAAACACTGCTCTCCCCAAGAGCCCCAGTGATTACATAAAAGGAAGGCATTAAAGCAGACTCTCTGATAATCTCATGAGGATGGAGCAATGATTTGAAAGAAATATATAATGTGACAAGAAGATAAGACAGCCTGTTCACAGATAAGAACCTACAGTACACTCTTTAGAGTGAGATCTGTAAGAATTAGGCTTTGTTTTGGATGGCATCTTCATACCCATTCTCCTGGGTATACTGCATATCATTATGCTCATGTAACACTTTTTAGTGAAAGTGAGTACGATTTATGGGGTTACACATGGATGCTGAAGGGACTGCTTCACACAAAAGCTTTATGCACATTAACATTCATAAAAAATTATTATCAGTGTCAGGTTTAATACAAACATGTCAAGCAGGCAATTTAGTGAAAGGCATACCTCCACTGTGTTATTGTGGAAAACTATTTTTCACAGCAACAAATAATAAAATGTAACTGGTACCTACTTTAATATGTCTCTGGATAGCTAGAGATCTGCTAGCACCCTGCCAGCTTCTCCAGAATTACATGACATGCTGACATTTGGCCCAACTTTGACTTCTGTAAATGTCTTTTGTCAACGTGGTATGATTTTCTGGGTTAGTCATCTTTTGAGAGCGAATGTTATGTCCAGAACTGGTTCCTGCCTGTGTTGATTGCTGCTTGGATAGGCTGTGAAGTGATTTACAGATTATTGATGTGTCAATTGATTTATGAAACAATCTGTGATATATTTCTGACCAGTAGCTATTTTTGCATTCTGCTTTTGTGCTTGGATGCCAATACAGAGTTGTGAATGGCTGCTATTCGAGCATAAATTTTCTTACAGCAAAGCAGAACTCTCAGTGACGCACCAGTATGAACTGGCAGTAGCTTTATTTCACCTTTGAATATTTTTAATTGTCTTTATAACATTACTAAACACCAACTTTGGGTTCTGTGGCTATTCCAACTCCTCTGGTCAGTGAGTACTTAGCGCTGGATTTCTATTCACTGTATTTTCTGCTACCGTGAGCAGGCTAGTGTTTAACTGTAATAAAAATCAGGATACATTGCAGCCTTTAACCAGACAAATGGTCATCTATATTGAAAGATTTTTATTTCTCTGCTTCACAAATGATTTCAAATACTTTCTAATTTACAGCTCTATCTATAATGTGCAGTGGCATTTAAATTAGTGTAAACAATAAGTCATTACCTAAATGAAAGAATAATTGGTTTCTCTTTAATGTCGATTTATATCTGACTTACTAACAGTCTGGTTTTTACCCACAAAGTTGCGTCAGACTGCTTGAAAAGCATTCACAATTTAAAGAATACTAATAATCCTTCCATCCATCCATCCATCCATTTTCCAGACCCACATGACCAGAGACTACCCCAGCATGCATCAGTGACAAGGCAGGAAGAATTCCTGGTAAATACTGTTGAAGAAAGCTTGTAATAACAGTTATGTGTATATTTTGTCTTTCTAAGCTATTTTTCAAAGAAAAATGTAAGACATTTGCTGTATTTACACATTTAAAAGACCCAATGGTGTGATTTCGGGCAAAGATGTGCCCATCCAGGACACGCAGTCAATCTGATTTAGTTTGGTCTCTGTCGTCCCTGGACTTGCATTAAAGACATAATTTTAGGACAGTCACTTAAATCAACGAGCAAGCTTTAATATTAGCATCTGAATTCATTACACAGTCAGTGTTTGCACAAAGGTGTTTTGATTCACATTCTTTAATTATGGACTAAGAATCTGCTTACGTTAGAAACTGAAATGATAATAGATTTTTTTTTCAATGCTCTGAGGAATTTTGCATTTTCTTTTTTGAACGAAGAAGGAAAAGCTGGTGCTTTCTTCCAAGGGATGATTTTGAGTTTTATGATATTACAGTATAGAGTATTTTTAAAGTTGACTGGCTGAACGGTCTGGAACCTGACGAAATGAGATCCACACACACACAGGGCCAATTTAAAATTAAATCATGAAGAAAAAACTCATGGAGGCATGGGCAGAACATGCCAATGATCTGAACCACATATTCTGAAGCTGTGTAGAAGCTGCCATTAAATATTGTCTGAAAATTTGTATACGGGTAGAGAGTCATTATAAAATATAGTCATTTGCTGTTTTGATTACAGTTAATTAAGAACGATCTGTAAAGTTTCACTTTGGGCTTTTAAGTGGACATTCAAAAATTCATTTTTTGTACAACACGTGATGAAATCACCCTGCAAACCCGTAAGGATCTATATTGAAATTCAACATACAAAAACTGCATGGTGACCAAGTGGTTAGCACTTCTGCTTTATGGATACAGTGTCCTGGGATCAAATCCTGGGCCCTGTTTTAGCTGTCTCACCAATGGAAAAAAGCACTTTTATAAAAGAGGTGGGAGGTATATTATGTAAGGTCCGAGCCATTGTGAACTACGCACATTCTTCTGGTGTTATTGTAAGTTTCTCTGCAGGTATTTTGGTTCTTACATTTAATAATGTGAAAGTTAGATTAATCACAGATTCTGAACTGTCCCTGTTATAAAATGAACAAAAGACTAAGTACTAAGGACCACAAACATATTTTACTAGTTTTACTTTCCATTTATCCATGAATTAATTGCATAAATTTGTTTTCTTCATTAAATGATTATGGGTCATCAGCGGCTTTGGTTGTAGGGCAGTCTGTATGGAATGGCAGTCCATGACAGACACATTAAAATATATAAAATATTACATTGTGAAAGAGCATTTAATTCAACTTACAATTATGCTGTATGATTTTGGATGCTGGAGCATTACATGGAGCTCCCTTTAATCTGCAGAATAGTAAAATACCAGCGTTTACCACCTGCAGAAACTTACAGATGTCTTCTCCATTAAAGGTTGCATTAATAATGAAGAAGAGTCAGAGTACATATATTTTGTGGAGGACCTCATCTTGTGGCGCAGGGAGAACCTACTGCAAGTCAAAAGAGCTGGTGGTGGACTTCCTGTGTCCCAAAGAGCCTCTGAGACCAGTCATCATTAAGGGGGAGGATGTGGAAGAGCTTCAGGTACCTGGGGGTTCACATAAACATCTAACTGGACTGATCTGACAACATAGTGGGGCTGTACGATAACTACTAGTAGTCTGTACTTGCTAAGGAGACTCCAGTCCTTTGATGTATGCTGCTATCTACTGGAAATGTTCTACCAGCCCATGGTAGCCAGTGTGGTGTTCTATGCTGCAGTCTCCTGGGGAAGTAACTTGAGCTCAAAAGAAGCACAATGTCTGAACAAATTTATCATGAAAGGCTGCTCCATCACAGCGTGAACCCTGGACACACTGGAAGCTGTTGTAGGAATGAGGATGATGGCAAAATTGGATACCATCATGAAAAATCCCACTCCATCCCCTCCAGGAGGCGCACTCTTGGAGCACTTTTAGCCTGGCTTATTTCACCATGGTGTGCTAGGAAGCATCTCTTGGGGGTCTTCTCTGCACGCTGCTACTAAGCAGTTCAACATTTCCTCCCGATATACTCGTTAATTTCATGTAGGAATTTCTGTACAATGTACAATTATTATTGACTGATTGTATTATTTGTCCTGTGAGTCTTTACCTTTTTATGTTTCTGCTGCATTTAAATTTCCCCTTGGGACTAATAAAGTTGATCTAATCTAATCTAATGGCATGTCGATGTTAAACATTCAGGAGCACAGACCGAAATATCAAACTGATGTGTTTCACAGCTTCACAGTTAAGTAGACTGTGTACAGTTCATAAAGTGTGTACACCACTCACTATAGCTCACTATTTTTCATTGTAAGAAATATATATTAAAAACTTTATACAAAGGAATACATGGCCATTGTGGCATATTTACATTGATGCATTGGTATTGTCAAATGAATACATCTAGTGTAATAAGATGTAAAAATTTTGAGATACATTAAAAGAATGAATATATTCACTCATCCATTTACTAACCCTCATTCAGTTCATATATTGAAGAGAAGTCGTCAATTCAGCATCATCTAGTGCTAACTAAGAACTAGCCCCGGATGGCATGGGAGTGTATGGCAAGGCGCCCTGACTCATACGCCAGTGCTCATTCAAAGTCGGTAATTAACCAAACATGCACATGTGGGCAAATAACTGGAGTACTAAAGAAAAACAAAAGCAGTCATGGAGATAATGTGCAGACTTCACATCCAGATTAATCTCAAGGACTGGCAAAACTATCGAAAAGTGTGCTTCTCTCTGAAAACACACACGGGATGGATAAACAGAGTCTTAATTATTTACAGTCATTACAATTACACTTCTGTTTTAGGAAATAATCAAGGATTTTGAAAGTGGGATTACAAAGTACATACATTTATAGAAGGTACTTGTCAAAATCTCATTAAAAAGAAGAAGCTGGTAAATCTCACTGACATTTTTCAACTGTATATTTACGGCAATTACCACAATACTCTGCTCTGATTTTATTTTCTTATCTCTACAAATGTAATTACTCCTAACTTGTCTCATTAGAGTATTTTCCTTGTCTTTAGGCTTAGTCACTAATTCATGGTGCAGCCACTCCAAAATAAAAAGAGAGAAAGATATAAGCACCAGACATTATTGTGTTTTTCAAGTTCTGTTTTTAATTTGCCGGCAACACCAGACGACACAAACATGAATCAGGATTTCTTCTTGAAACTGTCAAAGCACATTGTTGTCAAAGGATTATTGTGAACAAATAAGGGAACCCGATGATAGTAATGTGAAGGAAAAAAACATAATCATAAGGGAAAATTGGTAATGACAAGGAAACCGAATCAGAAGTCAAAGTCATAAAGAGATCATAAATCAAAAATGAGACCTGAACCTAGGGTCCACTTGTTAAAGAAGCTAACTATTGTAAGAACGATTGAGGGCGCTGTTGCCCCATGAAAACTCAACAGGCAGATGTAGACACAGGGTAAAAGCAATAAGAAGATTATTTTAATTCTGTTCTTCTTCCTCTTATGTTAGCTTTCTGCTACTATCTCTTATGTTAACGGGTCGGTTTTGACCCGTGTCTTTAATCAGCCATATTACCCTCGAAACAATTATTTATCATCCAATTTTTTCCTTAAATCTTGGTTACTTTTTTACGCTTCCTTGCCCATTAAAAGAATGTTTTTAATATTTTTGCTGTGACCTCATGAACTTTTACTTTAACAGCATACCTCTCATTTTCAATTTTAAAAAAATGATTAAATGAACCTCAAGAGAATTATTTAAATAAATAAAAGGTTATGTTACCTGACTATTACTGAGGGGTATTAGAACACATAAATATTTATAGAATAAATAAATTTGTTATATATATTTTTTATTATAATATTAATTAATTTTGTAACATCTATGGTGTTACGGGTCAAATTTGACCCATATATATTTATTTCAAAGAAAAAGGCAAAAAGTATTTTAAAAAATAACTTTAATATAAATGGAAAGCTAAACAAGTAAATCTCAAAATGTGGATTTACAAGGTCAAACAAACAACGAACAATCAAGCAAATCAAACCAATAGAAATGAGGCACTAGTTCCAAAAAACGTCTTTGTGTGCAAGAACATGCATGTGTGGCAAAAAGTGACACTTTTAGTGTGTTCTTTGCAAATAAATTTTTTGCAGTAGAAGCAGAGTACATTTGTCTTTCTGTCTTTATTGCTAGGGCAGACCTGACACCTCTTTCTTTTAGAATCAGGTGGCCTCAGTGGGGTTGTGGCATTGGCTGTGTAGGTTGATGTTGAGGCAGTGCTGGTCGAAGAGGATGCTGGCACTGATGCTCTTTGTGTTGCTGATGTGATACGTGAGCTCTGCAGCTGTCTGACCAAGGCTGCAGCGGCTGGGTCTCAGGGCACCTGTTCCCTTCGCTTAATGTGTGCCTTGACAAGGGAACTTCCTAACTCCTCAAGAAACATTCTCCGCTTGTTTTTTTCTGGTTGAGTTCCACCCTAGGTGAATGTGGGTCCACAACACAAATGCATTGTATGCAAACACATCTAGAATGTTATAAAACACAACCATTGGCCATCTCCTAGTCATTCTCTGGCAAGTGTAGGTGGCAGTCAGCTTGTCCAGGTTGTCCACTCCACCTTTGTTTTTATTATAGTCCAAGATAATTATGGGTTTCTTGTCACTTGCTGATGACACAGCTGCGTCTTTGTGAAAAGTGGACATAAGTATCACACTCCGGTGTTTTTTTGGACAATATGAAACAACCGTGGTGGTGTCTGTAAAAGCAAATTTTGAAGAAAGTGGAGCCCTGTCCTTCACCTGCAAAATTTTGGCAGGCAGCTCAGGTTTATTTTTTTTACTGTGCCCACCATGGTAAGTTTCCACCTGAGAAGTTCTTGTCCAAGGTCATAGCTGGTAAAGAAATTGTCACATGTGATATTGTGACCCCGCAGTCCAGTAGTCATATCGAGGACTACACGTTTTCCTTGATTTTTCTCAGGAATGCCACTTGCATGTTTGCCTGTGTAAATCTGCAGATTCCATGCATAGCTGGTTTTTGCATCACAGGCTGCCCAAATTTTTATGCCGTATTTCCCTGGCTTACTAGGCATATACTGCTGGAAAGGGCATTTTCCACGAAAAGGGACAAAACGTTCATCTACTGTTACCTCTGGCCCTGGGTTGAACATCAGTGGAAGGAGCTGCACCCACCTTTCCCAGACATCCCTGATGGGAGCAAGCTTGTCAGATTTTTCTCTAGTTTCTCTGTTGTCAAATCTAAGGACTCTTGATATCATTCGAAATGACTGAAGTGGCATTGTTGCCCGGAAAATATTTCTGCCTGTCGACGCATCCCAGAGACTATATGCTGGATTTGTAAACACCAGCAAGAAGAAGAACACCAATATAAGCATCCAGGTATTCCTCATCAATGTCATTCCACATGTCGCCATGAACCTTTTTTCCTTCAAGGTTTGTCATAGCAATCATGACTTTCTTTAGTGACAATGACATAAACAGATCAAAACATGTCTTGATGTCACTTACTTTCGTCACAGCAAACCTTGTGATTCCAGGGGTCATTTTGATAACATTTGCAGTAGCTGCCCTGCCATGTAAGTCAGGAGGTACTGAGCTCCAACAGATGTTACCACTTTTGGATTTAAACGTTTCAGCAGGAGTGAGTGCAGCTTCAGCATCGGTGACCTCCTCATCAGACTCATCAGATGTGTCTGTGCCTTCTGGTAGATACTCTACAATGTCTTCCTCCTAGGAAACCTGCTCATCTGTATCACTATGCTGTTCTGTGTCCTCTGCCTCATTTTCAGAAAAGATATGATCCAGAGCTTGGCTTACTGTAAATCTTCTTCTCATTTTTGACTGCTGCAAACAGGAGATGTGTACTCTGCAAGTCACAAATGCTAAACTAAATTTGTCTTATGCAAGCCTTACATGTCTGAACATGTCTATCTTTGTTTGTTTGTTTTGTTTGTTCAGGTAAGGAGACACACAGGCAAAGAGAGAAGCCCCTCAAAGTGTGTTTATGATTTTTGTTTTGACCCTAACTATTGTTTTATAACCTTAAATTATAACTGGGTCAAAACTGACCCTACCAACACAAAGGTAATAATTTTCACCAGAGCATTTTATAATTTAGTACAATTTTTTTTTTTTGTTTTATTTTAATTAAATACAGATTCCTGACAAAGTAAAAAAGCCTTGATGCAATAAACAAAATTAGGTAGTAGTTTTATGCATTTAAAAAGTAAAATGGGTCGGTGCTGACCCTAACACAAGAGGAAGGTTTTAACAGTGCCCAAAGCACCTCCACCACTAATACACAATCAGCCAATACAAATTACACACTTCCCAGCCAGCTCTGTCATACTACCTCCCTACTCCGGCTCGAATGCTGGGTTTCCAACAGTTCTTTATATAGTCCTTGACCCAGAAGTGTTTATGCTCTTCCGTCCCTGTGATTTGCCAGTACTCCCGGGTCAGATGGAGAATCCCAACTTTTTAATCAGCCTGGAAGTACTGTAGGGCTTCCTCATGACTTCCAAGCACTTACAGGCAGCAAGTGAAGCATGACTCCCCAGGTCCTTTCACAGCTCCCTCTGGCAGATCCACGGCACCCAACAGGGATGAAAAACTGGACTCCAATTCCCAGGATCCCCTGTGGGAATCTGGGGCACCGCTACACTCCAGGGGAGCTGCCATCTAGCGTTTTAGGGTGGCAGTGTCCTGAAAAAGCAGCCGTCCACCACACTATGCTAGTTCAAGAAGTTTTATCCACTGAGGGATAATTTGATCACTGCCATATTTATAGTGATGATCATCATTACACAAAAGAATAGAAAATGAACTTTTTGTAATTGGCAGAAAGACATAAAATAAACCAGAACACACATATAAAATGTATTAATTGTTACAGCAATCTGTAACCAATTTGGTGTGATCAGTTGCTGCTAGCAGTGAAAGTCCCATTTCCAAATCTTAGTGCTTTGGCTCTCCTGTGCCATAAATTGACAAATATCAAGTTGTTGATCCTATTTTCTTGAAATTCTCCACTTTATTTACTCTGAAAACAATGTGTACGTTTAGATTCTTCATAGTTATTTACACTAGAGTAAAAATGACTGGTAAGTGAACAGTTAATAGGGGTCAGCAACAAACATTATTAAAAGGAGTATGAAACAAAGACGTAGGGCCCTTGCCGTGGAACAATAGATTTGATGTTACCAAGATCATGCAAGAAAAAAAAAAATTAAGAAATGATATTTGTTACATAGGAAAACACACAAAGGAGTGCATATAAGGAAGAAGCTAAACAAAATATCACTTGGGTCTTAATAAACTAACTACTTTGTTGAGGTACTGTAGCTACTCTACTTCTTCATGTACCACTCTGCCTTTCTTTCTCGCCGTCACTCTTTGAATCAAGTTATTGGCATCCAAACAGTGTGGGTATTTTTATATCCAGACTATGCCACCTATGTACAGATCCCTCTAGTGTCCATGTTTGTATTGTTTTAATAATATAAAAATGCCCTAATGACAGAGAGCTACAGACAATCCCAAACGCAGCATGCATGTGAATCTACTTATTCTCTTATTAAGCAAAACCTGATTGACTGTTGACAAATGAATTAAAGCTTCTGTTTCAAGTTTGAATTGGGAATTTACCATTCAAGCTGGCTTTATTGTTGTACTAATCTAAAGACGAGCATAAAAAGATACTATTTAAATAAGTAGTTTTCAAGGATAACAAAATAACAGGATAATGACCCATATGCAAGAAAACCAAGCAGGAATTTGATTTTCTTTCCAAAAGTATAACTAGCATGTGTGTCGTGTGGTACATTATCTTGTTTTCAGTTTTCTCCTTTGTTATTCATTTTCATATTCTTCTTGTTGGTGACGTGTTTTTGTTTTTTGTCTTGTGTGTATAATTTCACCCATAGTCCATTATTATCCAAAGTAGTAAGTACTTAGAGGGTATTGCAGCTCTCAGGTGCTGTAATCATTTGACCTGCAGTTACCTGAGAGTCTTATATACATGCTGGGACATTAGCTAGCTAAAGCTGCTGTGTTCTTCAGCTACTGTGCTCTTCTTTGAGAAGGTTTTTGTACACATTTGCAAATTTAGTTTTGGAATTTATGTTACTTGTACAAGGGGATTCACTCCCGAAGAGGCCCCGAATATTCTGTAATAACTCCCACTAGGATGAAGCAATCTGAATGAAACAATGTGCTCCTCAGTATATGGAACTTCGAACAAGCCGGGATGCCCCTGCGTCGGAGTGATGAGGTAGGCACCGTCACAACGTTTCATCTCATATGCAACTTCTGGGTGCATACCACCCATATCCCTTCACTCAGTCATTCAATTTCTTATGAGGATGGTGGTGTACAGTGTTGAGCAGCGTGTCTTCATGGTGTGTACCTATTGGGTCACCAATTTGTTTAAGCGAGATCAGAATCAACTGGATGATCGTGAGTTAATAGAAGGTTACTTCCAGCAAGATGGAGCAACGTGGCACAAATTGGCAAGGAGCATGGTAGAAATTGAATCCTTCTTCGGCAACAGGGTAATTCCAAAGGGGTTTTAGCTACTATGGTCGCTGAATCTGACACCACCAGACTTCTTCCTTTGGGGTATGATTTGAAGGAAAATATCCAACGTGAAATTGGTGCTATTACCCCCAAAACACTTGCTGATATGTTCAGGAACATGGAATGCCACGTCAAAATGTGTCTGGCAGAAAATGGAAACCACTTCAAGCAACACATGTAATGCAATCGATTAGACATATGTCAGAGTATATAGCGTATTTTTTTGGTTCAGATTGCTTCATCCTTACAGGAGTTACAACAGAATATTCCAGACCTCTTTCGAGTGAATCTCCCTCTATAACAATTTGGATTTTAGAATTTCTAAATTTGCACTTTAAGTTTGAAAGTATAAGATTTTTTGATTTTGCATAATTATTTAAATCCTTTTAATATCTTCCTTTTCGGTTTCTCTTACTCACCTTTCAGCTACACTGTTTGTTACTTAGTTTACTCTTCTAGTTTTTTCTGGTGCGGCTGGGTGCAGGAATGAACTGAAAGACTTTGCGTCACCAACCGGGCCATCTCGTTTATTATCCAAGGAAAAAGGAAAAAAAAAAAGAAATACTCTTCGGCGTGTACTTTCTGTGATGCAAGGTATCAGATCTAACATAATAAGGCTGTTGGGCTGGTCAGCCAAGATTAGAGTCACAACAGTAGCGGAGCTTCGTCCGGGGGGTTGCTCATGCCAGAAATTATGGGTTTTTATGGAGGCTGAAATGGAACTGGTGGGGTCAGTTGCCCTCACTGGGGAGTTTCTTGGCACAGTGGGGCAAGAAGGAGATGACAGTTTTACCGATAGCACCCCCTCTAATCCCAGCAGGTTATTGTATACATCAAAAGAGCCTATGAGGAGGGCCTCCGATGTATATGCGTGACACTGAGTTAGTTGATTATTGAATTATATTGATACTTTTCAAATATTTAATCGTTGGCTTTATCTTGTTTAGATAATTGGTATTTTGTGTGTATTATCATCACTGATTTTTTTTCTTAATTCATTGAATTAATTACTATTGGGTTGGAATGGTTTTTGGTGGTTTTGAGTTTTCCCATTTAGGGGTATAATTATAACATGTTGTCATTCTGGTGAGTTTTATAGAAGTTAATATGATTGTCAATGTAATGTCTGAACAGGACATAAACTGCGTTTCCTTTCAAACTGTTTTGAGATTAAAAGACATCGTTTTTTGAAGTGAATGAAGATGCAAGGTTCTATTAAAAAAGGTTGTTAAATTGTTCAACAAAATCTATATGAAGCAAATCACATATAAATTTGAAATTTCAGAAAGACAATGATTGACCAACCGGTAATTTTGCCAAGCTAACTTCCAGGTGTTAAAAAATATTCCATCTGACCAGTAAACAGCAGAAGGATTTTAGAATTACATTGATCAGTAGACATATACAAAAATGTTATATTTATGGAGAGATTATGTTATGAAAAATGTAGTGGTCGTCATACATTAACATGCATTGATCGTAACAATCTCAAGAAAATTATTTTTAAAGATAGTTGTCTGGGTAGTAAATGTTTCTTTGTTAACAAAACACTATCTTTAGAATAAATACAACAAAACAGTGATGTGATATAAAGCAACAAGAATATGTTATGTTTTTAAAACAAGTTAGTATTTTGTGTGGCTTCCCTTATAAAGCAGACCTGAAGCCAGTGACTTTGGCAGACTGCTCTACAGTATATTTGGTTTCCCAAGTAGTCCTGTGGAAAACTGTTCCAAGATCTTGCAAGATTTCCCATAAGTCTTATTTAGACTTTACCTGCTTTTTGTTGTTCCCCCTGTTCCAGTGATCCCACAAAGTTTTAGTTATGTTTATGTCAGGGCTCCATCTGCTAACTTTCACTCCTAGCAGGTCTTAATTGTGTTTAGGGTTATAAAGAAGTTTTTAAGAGTACTGTATGTGATTTTCCAAAGGACTATGAATCAAAATCAGTTCATATTCCATAAAACTTTCTGTCACTGGTTGTTCTTCTATGCTTCCTCATCTTTTATCTGTTGCAGTCTTTCCTACTTGTTGCCTTTCTACAAGAATGTTTTTTGTATTGCTGCAAAACACCCTATAAGTCCAATTATTTTAAGACTTCTTTGCATGGTTTAAAGTACGCATAATGTTGCTGGATGACTCTGTCATCACACTGCCACTTCATTGGATTTTGTTCTGCTCCTTAAGAAAGTGAACTTTCATTTCTGTTTATCAGATGCAAAAAGCTCCTTGGGGCTTCCACCACATTTTCTGTCTTTCGCTTTCCTATTTTCTTCAAAGATTTTTAAAGCTTGAACCTCCCATTTTGAACAGCTGTTTTGATTTTAATGCTGCTGCAAGAATCATCACACAAGCCACAAAATACAAATACATATCCCCAGTTCTTAAGTTCTTGCACTGGTTCCCAGTTAAGCTTAGAGCTGATTTCAAAATCCTCCTTATAATATATAACACTTTAAAATGGCCAAGGCCCTGCTTACTTAGCTGAGCTTATCATTACTTATAAACCACAGCACACATTGAGATCTCAAGATACCGGCCTATTTAAGATTTCATGGATTAACAAAATGACATAGATAGATAGATAGATAGATAGATAGATAGATAGATAGATAGATAGATAGATAGATAGATAGATAGATAGATAGATAGATAGATAGATAGATAGATAGATACTTTATTAATCTCAAGGGGAAATTCACATAATCCAGCAGCAGTATACTGATACAAAGAAACAATATTAAATTAAATAGTAATAAAAATGAAAATAAAATTAATGTTAGCATTTACAGTACTCCCCCGGGTGGAATTGAAGAGTCGCATAGTGTGGGGGAGGAACGATCTCTTCAGTCTGTCAGTGGAGCAGGACAGTGACAAAAGTCTGTCACTGAAGCTACTCCTCTGCCTGGAGATGACACTGTTAAGTGGATGCAGTGGATTATTCATGATTGACAGGAGTTTGCTTAGTGCCCGTCACTCTGCCACAGATGTTAAACTGTCCAACTTTAATCCTACAATACAGCCTGCCTTCTTAACAAGTTTGTCCAGGCATGAGGCGTCTTTCATCTTTATGCTGCCACCCCAGCACACCACTGTGTAGAAGAGGGCACTCGCCACAACCGTCTGGTAGAACATTTGCAGCATCTTACTGCAGATGTTGAAGGATGCCAACCTTCTCAGAAAGTATAGTCTGCTCTAACCTTTCTTACATAGAGCATCAGTATTGGCAGTCCAGTCCAATTTGTCATCCAGCTGCACTCCCAGATATTTAAAGGTCTGCACCCTCTGCACACAGTCACCTCTGATGATCACGGGGTCCATGAGGGGCCTAGGCCTCCTAAAATCCACCACCAGCTCCTTGGTCTTGCTGGTGTTCAGGTGTAAGTGGTTTGAGTCGCACCATTTAACAAAGTTAAAAGATTAACTTTCTGTACTCCTCCTCCTGCCCACACCTGATGCAGCCCACAATAGCAGTGTCATCAGCAAACTTTTGCACGTGGCAGGACTTTGAGTCATATTGGAAGTCTGATGTATATAGATTGAACAGGACCGGAGAAAGTACAGTCCCCTGCGGCGCCCCTGTATTGCTGAACACAATGCCAGACCTGCAGTTCCCAAGACGCACATTGGGACATTGGGCGGCTAATGATTTTGGCTACAAGGCCCCAAAGCTGTGAATTGATCTGCCAGCTACAATAAGAGATGCTCCTTCAGTCTTAGCTATTAAATCCCAGCTGAAGACTCATTTCTTTTGTTTAGCATACCCTGACTAGAGCTGCTGATTAGCTGTGCATACTAGTCATTTGTACAGAAATATAAATATCATAATATTTGTAAACTGTTACTAACCCTCCTCCTGTATCTGGATGTAACACTGTGGAAGTGCCACTGCTCTCCTGCCAGGCTGCTCTGCTGTGCATGGAAAAATCATCTCAGATAAAGGAGCATTGCAATCATCGGATGGAAAGATTCTCTCATCAGATTAGACGTCAGCACAGAATTCACTATAGAAAACTCAGGAGGGTGTAGGCGGGTAGTGGGCTGTGGACTCTAGGACTGTGACTGTGTCCGACTTTGTCTTTGACTTCTTCGTTTACTGTTTTAATCTACCTTTGTCAACTGGTCATAGTTCATCAATTAATTAATTGGCAGATATTGTTGATTTCCATTTATGTTTAATCAGTTTCCACCTTGTTCTTTGTGTGTTTTAACAAATCTGCATTTATTGATGTACCAGTTCTTTATTTAGTAATTTGCATAATCTGCACTTGTATTGTAACTGAGAAATGTTCACAGCACCCTGTGCCTGTGCTCAGTGAAGCGTGCTATACAAAAAGCAAGTTGTATTGTATTGTGTTTGAAATTCTTCATAGTCAATATATTTAAATGAACCTAGCCGAATAAAAGAAGCTTTCTGTTAGTTTTCTTCAGTCTGCCATGTTGGATGTGGAGGCTCCACCAGATGGTGAAAAAAAGGACGGCCATGCTTAAAGATAATTTATAATAATGGATTTTAAATTCTTTTTTATTTCCTAGGTATTTTCCTCAACAATAATTTAGCATTTTCTTTGCTTTTTTAACTGTTTCTGCACACTGCTTAGATGATAAGAACACCATGTCAATATAAACTCCTAAATCCTTTTCAGTGGTTGCTTCCTGTAGGACAGTGTCTCCCATCTTGTATTTATGATTGAAGTTCTTTTTGCCTACATGCATAACTTTTCACTTTTATTCATTAAACTACGTGTTTGTCCAGTTCTAAAGTCTTTTTGCATTATTTTTGCTGCTTCCTAAGTATCTGCTATCCCTCCAGCTTTAGTGTTATCTACAAATTTCACAAGTTACTAACTACACCAGAATCCATGTCATTACAATAAAAGTACCAGTCCAAGGACAGAGCCCTGAGGGACTCCACTGATGACCCCAGCCCACACAGTCATACTCCTCTTCTCTGTACTTTTTGTCTGCTGATGATTAACCAATGTGAGGTTCACTTTTGTAGGTTACCTTTGATGCCAACAGCTTCTAGTTTCAAAATGAATCTTTTGTTTGGGATATGATGATTGTTGGGATATCCTAAAACAGAAGTTTAGAATCTAAGCTTGGTGCCGAGTTCTGCTCTCAGCTTCTAATAGGAAGCTGACATTTACCATTTTTCATTACATCATTTGCAAGGCCACAACTCAAATAGTTAATAAATTTGGCAGTGATAACCTATTATTGTAACTATTTAAGGAGCAACCAGCATGAATCCTCTTACTAACCAAGTACTGGACAGTTTTTAAAATTTCACTTTTTAGCCCTTTGTTTCTCTTGGGCTTTCTTTGTACACATTCTGCAAGAATCTGAACAAAATTCTCACGTCTATCTCTAGTGTAGTGTCAAAGAATCAAAGTGCACATTTTCCAAGCACCATTAATGCAGTTCTTTGCAAATAAAGCACTGGGTTAGATGTCTGCCTCTGGCCTAACATCTGTTTGCTCTCTTTGTTGCACATAAGCAGGTCTATTGAGTCACCATAGCCTGAGGCAGTCAGCTTGCAGCGCCATCTCTAGCCCTGTTTGATTATCACCAACTTGTATAAAGCATATATTATTTAGCTTTTAAACATTTGTTTTTATAGTTACTGTACTATTTTAATGAGGTTGTATGAAACAACACAAAGACCTGCTGTATTATGTAGTATACTAAAAAAACATACTGACATAAAAGCATCCATCCATCCAACTCACTATATCCTAACTACAGGATCATGGGAGCCTGCTGGAGCCAATCCCAGCCAACACAGGACGCAATGCAGGAAACAAACCCCAGGCAGGGTGCTCACACACACCAAGCACACACTAGTGACAATTTAGAATTGCCAATGCACCTAACCTGCATATCTTTGGACTGTGGGAGGAAACCGGAGCACCCGGAGGAAACCCACACAGACATGGGGATACCATGCAAACTCCATGCAGGGTGGACCCGGGAAGCAAACCCGGGTCTCCTAACTGCGAGGCAGCAGCACTACCCACTGCGCCACCCGACATAAAAGCACCTTAGGTTAAATGGTGACTCTAACTTTGCCCCAGACTGCGTGTGTGTGTGTGTGCTCAGTGATGGACTGGTATTCTGGTCGCATCTAACACCTCACTGCTGGAATAGTCTTCAGCCTGCTGTAGTCATGATTTGAATTTAAGTAGGTCTGAAAATATTCTATGCAGTATACTAAAATGTTAAAACACAGTATCATTGCATTATTATTATTATTAAATTAAGAATATGCTACAAAATGGCTCCTTTTATATCTGTGTTTCATTTTCCAGTGGCAGTAAAAATTGCGTTGCATAAATACCTTCACTGTGAAGCTACACTGGCACCAGGACGAGCTGAACTGGGGCCACTGGATTTTCACAGGGAGACTAATGCACGGTTACTGTAATAAGTCAGTAGGCAGGTTATACTGGTCAAACACGTGTAATATGGCACTGGCAGTTATTTCTTTACATTTGCTTTTTCAGTATTTGTTGTAAGTAAATTTTTAGTTTTAATATCTTCCTGTATCGCAACAACACAAATACGTATTGCATTGTGATGAAAGAGGTACATGGTGCTGCACATTTTCAAAAGTTAATGGAAGTCCTGGAGTGTGCAGGCTCCAGACAGGTGCAGGTGCATACAGTAATGTTCATGTGTTGCTCCGAGGTTGATTGGGGTTTCTTGGTTGATGATTCATTTACATGAGTGGATCGGTCAAGTGCTTCATTCCCCCGGTACCTTCACCCAATCAATGAAAAAATTGGATTCTGGGCAGGAAACGGGTCAGAAGGTGTCAAATAAAGAAAAAAAAGAATGGAGGTTAAAGGAAAGAGAGTCTAAGAGGCAGGAATGGAAGCCATGCTGTTTGGGGTGGAGGCAGGTAGTTGGTTGCGAGTCCCAGAGAGAGGAATGTATGGCCAGCACTTGACAGGGATGATGTGGGTCAATCCTGCTAAGCACCACACAGAGCAGGAGTGACCCATGCGCTCAGAGTAGGCTTTGGCAGGTGATGGAGAATGGCGGCAGGAGTAGCAGCAGGGCTCACAGGATCCCCTGTGTAAGGTGTGGGAATGGCAGTGAAGGACACAAGCTGGGTTTTTGATGGTTAACTAAACCACTTATGGGATAGGCAGAGGACATTGCATTGAGGCTCATGTTTTTAAAAGAATACCTGGTTGCAGGGCCATTTCTGGGCATAGGCAGTCTAGACAAGCACCCTCTTGTGGTCAGGGTACATTAATGCAGCCCGATGTAGAGATTTCGATCTTTATTTTGATTAGAAAAATTTGTCCGGACCTGAACACAAAGAAATGTTTAGGTTAGCCTGCACTGTCTGTACTATGCACAGCACAATCTTTTGCCTAGAAACAGCTCTGAGCAATGTGACATTTTTTTTAAACAATACAGACCCATGAACATTCAGACTGAAAGTATATGTCTGATGTCATTTTTACATACTAGTAATGTTCGGTCTTAAAGACTAACGACATACATAGTCCAATAATAACACAAACAACAATAACGATGATAATGCCAATTATAATAATCCTCAAACTATAGCACAGAAGAGACAGACACGGCGAAATTTAATCAAATAATCAAAACAGCAACAGTACTATAGCTCTTGAGTGAAATACTAAAAGCTGATTTAACTGAAACTATGTTTGTCTCCAAAATGGACAGACATTAAAACTTGTGTTAAAACTTAGCAAATATTATCCTCTGTTACTCACCACCATTTGTGAGGTTTGCTCTGGGGCACGCTAAAGCAGTTGTGTTTTTTTTTGGATAGGCAAACTGCATTATTTGCATAAAGTAAATGGGAATTGTGGGTAAAGATTCATATTCAAAAATAATAATTATAGACTCAATTTCACTAAATGTTGTCAATATAATAAGATTTCAACTTATTTTATTAGTTTTAAGGACATGTGTATGCTACAATAATGTCAAGGACAAAATGGTGCATACGCACAAAAATGTTGTGTATGCCTGTTTCCACATTCAAATTGCGATATCTGAAAACTGAACTTGGCGTAAAGCCATGCACATTCTCACACCCTCTCAAACCATTTGCAAACTGGCGGCACCCACCGTCAAAGCAGTGCTACTGTTCCTGTGTGGTTTTCCTTTATTTCTTAGATTCACATCCCTGACGCGTCTTTATCAAATACACTGACATTAACCACATATCATTTTTTAGTTTAAGGTATCTGATTGTAATCAACCTGTAACCATATAATGGTGCACGCAATGGCCAAACTATTCCAAATAATAAAGTTGCTTTAGCGTTGTTACTCCGAGTGTGGAGTGTGGAATCACAGCTCTACAGCAGCTGATCACAAAGCTCTACCACAGATTGTGTCATGAGCGGAGAGAATTATTGGGGTGCAGCTTCTAACACATGCTGCCATGCAAACAGTCTATTTGAACATCTCCCATCTGGCAAAGGCTTCAGAGACTTTCTTGTATGAACCTTGTGGTTCAGGAACAGGTTTTTCCCATGAGATATAAACACAAACAGTTCATCAAATGCTCCCGGTAGAACTGTTTGCACTTATAAGTACAATTACCTCACTGTAAACTTGCATTACAGTTGTAATATTGCAGAACCAAAGCCACTTACTGTATGCTTTCATATGGTATATTTTTCATTTTTTTTATCATATTATTATTATTACTATTATTATTGTTTTTGTTTTACCAGTTTATGAAAAAATAAGTTTATGGAGGATCTGCACATTGAACCATACAATAACAATAAAGGAATTCAATTCAATTCAACAGAAGAGAGAGCATATTTACAGATGATGGTGATTTAGATTTCCAGGATCCAGATGAAATGCAGTAAAGAATATATATTAGATTATACAGATACAATTTTAACTTCATTTAAATAATGTATAATGCTATTAAATGTGTGGACACGGTGGCTCAGTGGTAGTGATGAACTGGCGCCCTGTTCAGGGATTGCTCCTGCCTCGCTCTGTGTGCGTGCTAGGATTGGCGCTACAAATAATTAAACATGTACTATGAATATATTTCAATGTTCCTTAAAAGTTTTGAAGAATCAGGGTTCAAAGCTTACATATGGCTTGACATCTATTCAAGAGCTGATTGTGTCTCGACTGTTTACTCCGAGAAAGAAAAAGAAGGACAGGAATTGGGGGTTAGTACATTTGAGAAAGACAGTACTGCTGCAATAAATTATTTCATCGGGGGTCACGCACAGCACAGCAGGAGGCAGGAATAATCTCTGGGTGGGATGCCAGCTCTCTGCTACCATTGCACCACTGTGGCTCCATGTTTAATACATGCTTTAATTCATTTCATCATGAAAATGATATCAAGTATACATCTTAATATTTAAATTGTGCAGAGAGCTGTAATATCATGAATGTAATATATTCTGTGTCCTGTCGGCGTAAGAGAAAGCCCATTTAAGAAGCACGTAGTGATGCACACACATAGAGCACATAGAAGAACACACAGAATACGAAGCATTTAACGTGCTACTTTAGTTATGATGGGATTTGAGAAACTAGTAATTTGAAAGATTTTAAGGTTAAGTTTACAGCATGCTACTATAATGACAAAATAAACTATGTCGAAATTTCGAGATTAAAGTTGACATGTCAAGCTTTTTTTTCCCACTGTGTGCCTATTTTTTTCTTTTCTCTGTACCCTAATACACTTCCATATGACACTCAGACGGTGGGCTATGACTCGCCTTTTCACAGCGACTTTGATATCTCACAACTTAATTTTTATTAAGGGCACTGTGCAACTTTCTGAACTTCCTTCTGTTGTTTATACAACTGCTTAAACTAACAAATTGTATGTTGTTCCTTGCCGCCACTTGGCATTCACTGATATACTTCTTTTTTCCCCATACTTTTGCCATTGTCTTTTAACAGAACGCTGAACTTAAGGGCTATTTATATTGATTTGCGTATTCAAAGAGGCATAATTCTGGGAGGAGTCTGGGAGGGGTGGCAGGTGCGTGCAAGAGTGTTACATTTCATACTGAGCGGGATTTATGTAGAGGAAGTGCGTGGAAGTTGGCTTACGCACAGTTTTCTGCATCTAAATTTTTTTGTGCATTACCACATTTCTACTTTTGCCCGTATGCTATGTTTTAGTATGAATTCTACGCATGGCATTATGCATGAGGCCCCAGGTCTCAATGTACAGGTCTGGCAGTAAGGATTTCTCTCAAACAAAGAGGGTGGTAGGCTGTTATTTAAAACTTCGTATAGGGCAGAAAAAAATCCTACAATCCTCTGCCTAGTTGGATATGTAACCTTGTTTTAATTATTTATTGACTTTTTAACTTTTATGGATTATGTATTTATTATTTTGGACTTATTTCCTAAATAAACCACTTAACAACTTTGCACCCCCTCTTACTAATTGTGTGTGTCCTTGTTTGAACTGCTCATCCTCAGAGATCTTATCAAAGACTCTGGGTTTAAGCGCCCAAGGACTGTAGAACCTACACAGACCTTTGCATATACAGTGGTGTGAAAAACTATTTGCCCCCTTCCTGATTTCTTATTCTTTTGCATGTTTGTCACACAAAATGTTTCTGATCATCAAAAACATTTAACCATTAGTCAAATATAACACAAATAAACACAAAATGCAGTTTTTAAATGATGGTTTTTATTATTTAGGAAGAAAAAAAAATCCAAACCTACATGGCCCTGTGTGAAAAAGTAATTGCCCCCTGAACCTAATAACTGGTTGGGCCACCCTTAGCAGCAATAACTGCAATCAAGCATTTGCGATAACTTGTAATGAGTCTTTTACAGTGCTCTGGAGGAATTTTGGCCCACTCATCTTTGCAGAATTGTTGTAATTCAGCTTTATTTGAGGGTTTTCTAGCATGAACCGCCTTTTTAAGGTCATGCCATAGCATCTCAATTGGATTCAGGTCAGGACTTTGACTAGGCCACTCCAAAGTCTTCATTTTGTTTTTCTTCAGCCATTCAGAGGTGGATTTGCTGGTGTGTTTTGGGTCATTGTCCTGTTGCAGCACCCAAGATCGCTTCAGCTTGAGTTGACGAACAGATGGCGGACATTCTCCTTCAGGATTTTTGGTAGACAGTAGAATTCATGGTTCCATCTATCACAGCAAGCCTTCCAGGTCCTGAAGCAGCAAAACAACCCCAGACCATCACACTACCACCACCATATTTTACTGTTGGTATGATGTACTTTTTCTGAAATGCTGTGTTCCTTTTACGCCAGATGTAATGGGACATTTGCCTTCCAAAAGTTCAACTTTTGTCTCATCAGTCCACAAGGTATTTTCCCAAAAGTCTTGGCAATCATTGAGATGTTTCTTAGCAAAATTGAGACGAGCCCTAATGTTCTTTTTGCTTAACAGTGGTTTTATGCGTCTTGGAAATCTTCCATGCAGGCTGTTTTTGCCCAGTCTCTTTCTTATGGTGGAGTCGTGAACACTGACCTTAATTGAGGCAAGTGAGGCCTGCAGTTCTTTAAACGTTGTCCTGGAGTCTTTTGTGACCTCTCGGATGAGTCGCTCTGCGCTCTTGGGGTAATTTTGGTCGGCCGGCCACTCCTGGGAAGGTTCACCACTGTTCCATGTTTTTGCCATTTGTGGATAATGGCTCTCACTGTGGTTCGCTGGAGTCCCAAAGCTTTAGAAATGGCTTTATAACCTTTACCAGACTGATAGATCTCAATTACTTCTGTTCTCATTTGTTCCTGAATTTCTTTGGATCTTGGCATGATGTCTAGCTTTTGAGGTGCTTTTGGTCTACTTCTCTGTGTCAGGCAGCTCCTATTTAAGTGATTTCTTGATTGAAACAGGTGTGGCAGTAATCAGGCCTAGGGGTGGCTATGGAAATTGAACTCAGGTGTGATACACCACAGTTAGGTTATTTTTTAACAAGGGGGCAATTACTTTTTCACACAGGGCCATGTAGGTTTGGATTTTTCTTCTCCCTAAATAATAAAAAACATCATTTAAAAACTGCATTTTGTGTTTACTTGTGTTATATTTGACTACTGGTTAAATGTGTTTGATGATCAGAAACATTTTGTGTGACAAACATGCAAAAGAATAAGAAATCAGGAAGGGGGCAAATAGTTTTTCACACCACTGTACATGTGTATAATTCAATTCTATAATACAACTGAGAACAGTGACCCAAGATGGGTGAATGGCTAATTGTGTTTTAAGTAAATTCATTTCCTTTTTGGTGATAACAAAGAGTAATAACTTGACAATCAACTAACTGTACAAAATCCTAATCATCAAGTGTGAACAACTGAACTGTGCATATAATAATAATAAGGAGCCTCTGTCCAATCAATGGACTAAACAGTACCTCTAAAAACTGGCAAGCTTACATTATGCTCACTTCTGCAAAGGTGCGTAGTATTTGAGGATCACGTGTTATTTAATCAAAAAGGATTATTAAAAATCCATTAATACTAAGTCTTTAACCATTACAATGATGTGAGACAACTCATCAGTCTGTCAGTTCTGGACCTTTTCTTTGTTACCACCAATAAAGTAATCAGTATTACAGAATATACAGTTGATTTTTTTTTTATAAAAAAAGATGCAGATTAATTAAACTGCACTTGTTTGCACACAGAGGTTAAACTGACATCCAACCATCCATCCATTTTCCTAATTAGCTATTTGCACAGCAGGGTATATGAAGTCAAGGACTATATGTAAGTGAATGATTATGAGCTTTTCCGCTGCCATACTATACAGGTATTTGTATGAGTGCTTTGAACTCATATCAAGCAACAGCATCCATTTTAAGAAACATTGAACTTTGTCTTCTCACGCCGGTATTTTGCAGCTCCCGAAATAGATTCGTTGCGGGTCAGGTCACCTCCACCGCCGGGCTGCGAATGAAAAGAAGACCGGCAGCATTTGCTCAGGAATAAGCCTCATTTTTCATGGCCCTGGAAATTGAAGTGTCAGTGTGCCAAATTTACATTGTGTGGAAATAAACCCTGCTCACGGCTCTGTGCAAAAAGAAGCCTCATTGACTAATATTGCACTGTTTAACTCGAGATCTCTTAATGGCAAAGCATTGGTGCTGTCAGAACTCATCACTGACACCAAACTTGATATACTGTGTTTAACGGAGACTTGGCAAAAACCAAACGAATTGACATCTCTCACGGAGGCAACTCCACCTGGTTTCACTTTCCATACAGAACCTCGCAGCTCTAGACAAGGAGGTGGACTAGCGGTAATTATCAGAGCAGACTTAAATATCAAACGAATCCCAGTTGACTGTCCACTGTCTTTTGAGTGCCTGGCTCTTAAACTAATAACGGAAACAGGTCCTGTCTCACTCATTGTTCTTTAGGTCCCCCAAAATACAATGCATCCTTTTTATCTGATCTGATTGAACTTTTAACCCACCTAAGCTCTTACTCTCAGAGAATTATCCTTCTCGGTGATTTTAACATCCATATTGACACTACTACATCTAAACTGAGAAATGAATTACTATCCTTACTGGAGTGTTTTGACTTGTTGATTTTCCCACCCACTCTGGTGGTCATATATTGGATCTGATTTGCACTTCTGGACTATCTGTTGCCAACATTTACAGCACTGATTTGGGACTTTCTGACCATAAAGCAGTATTTTTCACTGTCTCACTGCCTTTCCCTCCTCTTACCTGTAAACGCAAATTTCTTACAGAAACCTTAAAAATATCTGTCCCTCTATCCTTTCTGGATCCATTTCTGATCTTTTACTGTCTGCACCTATTCCATCAACACTAGATAGTCTTGTTGACCACTATAACTCAGCCCTTCATTCAGCATTAGATAAAACAGCTCCTTTAAAACATAAGGAGGTTTCCTTTAAGCATTCAGCTCTTTGGTATAATTCAGAATTGTGATCTATGAAAGCAGCTGGCCGACGTCTTGAGAGAATGTCACGTAAGACTGGCCTCACCATGCACATCCAGGCTTTCTCTGACCACCAAAGAGCTTACAGAGAAGCACTAACTGCTGCTAAGAACACCCACTATGGCAGAATAATAGAAAGTGGCCACGATAACCCAAGGGTTTTGTTTTCTGTAGTTAATAAACTACTCGAACCTGCATCTGGCCCAACTACCTCTTCTACTGAAGTCTGTGAGGATTTCCTCCACTTTTTCCGTAACAAAATTAAAGATCTAAATAATTCAACTAACATAAATACATCATCTGTTTATATCTCTCCCTGTTTTCCCACTCCATCCAGCTCCTTCTCTAAGTTCTCACCAGTCACATCTGCTTTTGTTAATGACCTGCTTTTTAAGATGAGACCAACCACTTGTGTACTGGACCCCATCCCTAACACACTACTTAAATCCTGCCTTCATGCCATAATCCCGACTGTTACAACAATAATAAACTCATCCCTTGACACTGGCTCTGTGCCGCTCACTTTTAAAATCGCTTCTGTAACCCCAATGTTAAAAAAGTCTGGTCTTGATGCTGACAATCTTAACAATTTCTGGCCTATTTCCCATTTACCTTTCCTGTCAAAAGCTCTTGAGCGTATTGTAGCCTCCCAGCTCACCAATTACTTAACCACTAATAACTTGATGGAACCCTTTCAGTCTGGTTTCAGGGTGCAGCACAGCTGTGAAACTGCTCTGCTACGGGTAACCAATGATTTGCTTATGGCAGCAGACTCTGGACAAACCAGCATATTAATTCTGTTAGACCTCAGTGCAGCATTTGACACTGTCAGACATGACATTCTACTGTCCAGAATGCTGGGTATCTCTGGCCCTGCCCTCCAGTGGTTCAAGTCCTATCTGACTGATAGGCAAGAGTTTGTTAGTCTTGGCAACAGCAGATCCAGCACAGTGCCAGTCATACAAGGAGTTCCTCAGGACTCTGTCCTCGGCCTTCTTCTCTTCTGTATTTATATGCTTCCCCTTGGCCATATCATTCGTAGCTATGGACTGGGCTATCATTTTTATGCAGATGATACTCAACTCTACTGTACTTCAATGTTAAAAGTGGAACTTCATCAGAGCTTTCTCAGCTCACAACCTGCCTTAGTGAAATTAAAACCTGGATGGAGCAGAACTCTTTAAAATTAAATTGCAACAAAACTGAACTCCTGCAAATTGGGACTAAAATGCAACTTAATAAAATGAGCTCCTTCCCAGTCAATCTTGGCGGTGATCTCATCAGACCTGCCTCTACTGCAAAGAATCTTGGTGTCATTTTCGATTCCTCCCTTTTCTACTCTGCCCACATAAATCACATCAAGAAACTTTCTTACTTCCACCTCTGTAACATATCCCATGTTCGCTACTTCGCTCTCCTTTTCTAATGCTGAGAAACTTGTCCATGCTTTTATCACATCCTACATGGGTTATTGTAACTCGCTGCTGGCAAGTGCCCCTTCTAATCTTATATCACAGCTCCAGCTTATTCAAAACTCGGCTGTAAGAGTCCTTACTCGAACCACCAACAGCGAGCACATCACACCCATCCTGCTCCGTCTTCACTGGCTCCCTGTGTCTTACAGAATCAAATATAAAATCCTACTAATAACGTACAAAGCCTTAAATAACCTCGCGCCAAGCTACATCAGTGACCTTCTCCATCACTATGTGCCTGCCCGCCCACTAAGGTCCTCTGATTCTGGCAATCTTGTTGTGCCCCACACTAATCTACACTCCATGGGTGACAGGGCCTTCAGCTGTATAGTGCCCAGACTCTGGAATGACCTACCGAAATTAATCAGGTCAGCTGACTCCATGAATTCTTTTAAAAAAACAACTCAAAACTCATCTGTTCAGGAAGGCTTTTAGCTCTAATTGACTTCATTCCCCTTCTCTCAGTTTACCTCTATGTCAAGATGCTCATGTAACCTGTATGTGTGTGTGCTAGACCATCAATTCTGTTGTCTGTTAGGCTTTCTCTGAATTTACTGTCTTACTCTTCTTTATTTATTTATTTATTCGGTTTGTACAATGCTATATGCTGTATACCCTGCCGTTCTCTCTTATATTCTGTAAGTGCCTTGAGCATGGGAAAGGCGCTATATAAATAAAATGCATTATTATTATTATTGTTTATTATTTTAGGGTGGAGCAGAAGGCTTCAAAATTATGGTGTTGAGTTGGCTTCCTTTGTGTAAAGACTGAAGTAAAAACCTTTCATTCAGTGAAGGGTAACAAAGGGGCATTGATTATGGAGTCTGACTGAGTTTCACAAAATAAAACGGAAGGTACATGCATGATAGATATCTCCACAGAAGAAAACTGGCCTGGCAACTTGGACCATTTGCAGAATGTTGCCTATGTCTGAGGCCCATTTATCTTAAACTAAAGTTATTTCCATTTCATAGTTGGGGGGGGGTGGGGGGGTTAAAGTTTGCATAATCCTATAAAAATGTGTGTGCATACATCTGATTACATGCATTATTGAGTATTTCTTACAGTGCCCATGGCAATAAGGCTGAACCGACAAACTCCAACTTCTAACATGTCCTGTGGGGATCCATGATGGTGCTCAACGCAGGGGGACTGCTATCTAGCATTGCAGGGGAGACAATTGCCTGCACAAACTGTTTCCCCTCTCATTCCACACCATGGGCATCCCGGCTGGGTAAGGTTCTCAGTACAGCTCCAACTGTGTTGCCAGACCTTATGTGACAAAATAAGGTGTGGCAAAAATCAATAACCAGTTTCTTAGTTTTGTTGATGTTACATTGAAGACACCTCTTTGCACCAAGAAACAAAGTTCTCCACCTGGCTTCTATCTACCTTTATCAACACACCCAATAAGCGCAGAATCATATGAGACGGTCACAAGTTACATGACCTGGTGTTATATTTGTAGTCTGAGGTGCACAGAGTGAAGAGAAAATGAGACAGGACTGTTTGTTGTAGTGCTCCAATGTTTGTCACATCTGTATCAGAAACACAGTCCTGGAGTCTCACAAACTGAGGTCTGCCAGACACATAGTCCATTCTTCAGGACACCATAGACTTATCCAGCTGCATATCTCCAAGTTTACCCCTTAACAGGGATAGCTGGATGGTACTGAAGGCAGTGGAAAAATCAGAAAATATAATCCTCACAGAGCTGACAGCTTTGTCCAGGTGAAAAGAATTCATCCCATCTTCCATTTTCTGTTTTCTATATTGTTTCTCCCTGCCTTTCTATGTCTGATATGGTCTGCTGCCCCAAAGAGGTTTTTGTCTTCCTGCATGTATATTGTTGCTATTTCCCAAACAGGGAGACTATACCTCTCTGTTAGGATTTTCATTCAGGGTGTCCCTCTGACCTGTGCCATTTCTGTTCATTTCTCTCTCTCATGCTTGGTCTCTTTCTATTATATATACAGTATTATACCAGAGAAAGAAAAACATATCCATTAAATCTTGTCAACTAGTTTAGGTAATTTTCACTCTAATTATGAATTTGCATATGCAGAGTGAATGACAAATCACTTTATTTTCAGGTGTGATTTGAGCATTGTGTCGATACTTAACCTCATTTAAGAGCAATTATAAGAAACACAACAGATCATTACTGTCATTAAAACCAAATCAAAACAATGTATTCAACAAGTCCTAAAACCTTCACATTAAAGTGAACGTTTGCTGATAGTCATCCAAAAATCTTTGACAATAAACTCAGCACTGTTGCATTACCTATAGAGAAGATTTTTTCCGCTTAGCCTATCATCTTTTCTTCTCAGTAATGACTCATAGGTTTCAACCAAATGAAATGATGAAGGTGAACTTTTCAGTGTTTGCTTCCCTGTTATCAATTAGGTTCATTTACATTTAGTAGTTCATTTCAGTTTCATCAATGAGCACTTATTTAAATGAAACATTCTGCTCAATACTCCTCAGCAATTAAATAACACCCAAAGGTCCCAAAATAGTTAATCATTTAATGTCTTGTCTAAACATTTGTGTCAGAGGGGGACATTTTTTGATTTCCTGGGTAATCCCATTACTAATTGTTGTCATGGCTGTCTGCAGGATGTAGGTATTTGCTGTCTTGCAAAGGAGTCACCGCTTTGAAATTTTGGCTGGTTGAGTATACAAACAATACAAAGTTGTGATAACAGACCTGGGGCCTCATGCATAATGGCGTGCGTAGAATTTGCACTATAACATGACGTAAGCACTGTCACAAAACGAGTCAAAGACAGAAAAAGGTTTGGGGCAGCCACCCATGTAATTTGGTATCCTGGCTGCAACTTCGTTTTCTTTCTAATACCAGCACTGAAGTGCTTACAACAGAGTCCAAAACAAGACTGACACAGAAGGGAAAAGGGAAGGCTTTTAAAGGGGGAGACAGGAAGTGAGGTCATAAGGGTCGGGCACGTGTTCATTGTTCATTGGTTTAGTCCCGGATGTGACATCAGGGGGGCCGGAGCTGGCAAGGTCTGTCTCCATTGGCTCGGTCCCAGAAGTGACGTCCAGAGAGACAGGTGGAACCTCCCGGGTTAGGTCTACAGGGAAGTGAGAAAGAGAGTTAGTGCGCTCTGCCACATCCCGGCATGGCTCAGAACTGCCTTCACTCGAGCCCTTTAGCTGCCTCCCATGCGGCGTGTGTGACAAGGCCCCTCAGCCCAGACCCGTCGGGTCGGGCGACCTTAACCGAGAGGTCGTAAACCCGAGAGAGCATCGGCGTTGGCATGGAGAGCACCCGGCGATGAACGAGCGAAAACTTGTACGGCTGCAGGTCAAGAAACCACCGGGTGACCCGCGGATTCGACTCCTTGTGCAGGGCCATCCACTGTAGAGGTGCATGGTCCGTGACAAGGGTGAACTCACGGCCCAACAGGTAGTACCTCAGCTGAGTGATCGCCCATTTAATCGCCAGAGCCTCCCTCTCCACCGCCGCATACCTGGTCTCCGGTCCAACAGTTTCCGCTCAGGAACATGACGGGTGTTCACACCATCGACACTTTGGCTCAGCACGGCTCCCAGGCCTGTGTCCGCGTCCGCCTGGAGGATGAAAGGCAAAGAAAAGTTAGGTGCCATCAAAATAGGTGCGGACGTAAGGGCCTTCTTCAAGTCACCAAATGCAGCGTCTGTTTTGCAGTCCATACCACAATGTTCGGGCCCTCTTCTTTGTTAAATCAGTCAAGGCGCGCTTTCTCAAAACCGGGTACAAACCGGCGGTAGTACCCGCTAACCCGAAAGGCTTGGACCTGCCGCTTGGTTCATGGACGGGCCATTTCAGAATGGCATCAATTTTGGAGCACTGTGGCCTTACGGTACCCACCCACCAGGTAGCCTAAATATTTGGCCTCGCTTAATCCAAAGAAACATTTCTTGGGATTAATCCGAGCCCGCCTCACCAAGTGTCCGTAATACCGCTTGGACATGCTGTAGGTGTTCCTTCCATGTGCTGGAATAGATGACCACGCCATCTAGGTAGGCAGCACTGTATGAGTTATGAGGCGAAGCACTTTGTCCACCAGACGCTGAAAGGTTGCTGGAGCCCGTGTAACCCAAATGGAAGGACACGATACTGCCAGTGTCCGCTAGGGGTACTAAACGCGTTTTTCCTTCGGAGTCCGTTAAAGGAACCTGCCAGTACCCTTTGTCATGTCAAGTGTGGTCAGGTATTGAGCCTGTCCAAGCCTCTCGAGGAGGTCGCCCACGCGTGGCATTGGATAGGCATCAAATTGGGAGACTTGGTTAAGCCGGCGGAAGTCATTGCAGAACCTCCAACTCCGCCAGGCTTACCGACGAGCACAATGGGGCTGGACCAGGGACTATAACTCTCCTCAATTACACCTAGTTCCAGCATGCGCTTGATCTCAGCTCCACTTCAGCCTTTTTGCCTCGGGACGGCACGGGCGTTCTCGGACAACAACCCCGGCTCTGTCACAATGTTGTGCTCAATCAGAGAGGTCCTTCCGGGTGTTCACTGACTACCTCTCGAACGGTCCGGATAACTGTTTCCAGCTCCTGCCGCTGCCTGGGTCTCAAGTCTGCGCCAAAGTTAAGGTCGTGTGTGTGAGCGAAGAGTGAGCGGGCTGGCCGGAGGAGGGATCAGGGTCCCTGTCCTTCCACGGTTTCAGCAGGTTCACATGATATACCGCTCCTTTGGCCGGCGATTGGGTTGACTCACCAAATAGTCGACCAGTCCCTTCCTCTCCTTAACTTCAGAGGGGCCCTGCCAGTGGGCAAGCAACTTAGAGTGGGAGGTAGGCACTAGGACCATGACCCGATCTCCGGGTGGAACTCCCAAGAGACGTGCAGCGGTTGTAGTAGCGAACCTGTGCTGCTTGAGCCTCCTCCATGTGACTTTTAAGGACAGGCGAATCTTTCCAAATCTATCGCAGAACTGCGCGATATACTCCAGTATGTTAGTGGTGGGAAGAGCCTCTTCTTCCCAGCCTTCTTTCAAAATATCCAATATGCCCCGAGGTTGTCGCCCATACAGTAGTTCAAAGGGGGAGAACCCCGTGGAGGCTTGTGGGACTTCCGATAGGCAAAAGGACGAGGGGAGGAGCTGATCCCAGTTCCTTCCATCCTCGCTGACCACCTTACGTAGCATTTGCTTGAGAGTTTGATTAAACCTCTCTACTAATCCGTCGGTTTGAGGATGATACACGAGGTTTTAAATGCTTTATTTTCAGTAATCTGGCAGTCTCCTTGAACGTCTCCGAGGTGAAGGGGTCCCCTGGTCTGTCAAGACTTCTTTGGGGATCCCCACGCCAATACCCCTAGTAATTCCCGTGCGATGGCTTTAGAGGTAGCTGAGCGCAACGGAACAGCTTCGGGGTATCGTGTAGCATAATCCACGAGGACTAAAATGTACTTGTGTCCTCGGGCTGAGGGCTCTAGAGGTCCCACCAGGTCGACCCCGATTCTGTGGAAGGGAACGCCAATCAAGGGAATAGGAACAAGAGGAGCACGGTCCCTCCTAGGAATCTGTCGCAGTTGACACTCCGGGCAGGAAGCGCCAAAGCGGCGAACCTCCTCATTAATTCCTGGCCAGTAAAACCGAGCTTGATCCGCTCCAGAGTTTTTTCGGTGCCCAGGTGGCCACCTAGGAGGTGGGCGTGTGCTAGCTCGCAGACCTGCCGCCGGAAGGTACGCGGCACTAGCAGCAGCCTCGTCTCCTGCCCGTCATGCATTGCTACACGGTAAAGGAGGTCATTATCTAACACAAAGTAGGGGCCCTGTGGCATCGACTGACTAGTGCGTTGGCCATTGACAAGGACCACTGCATTTTTTACAAACTTCAGGGAGTCGTCATTCCATTGCTCCCTTTGAAAGAAGCCGGCGTCTTTTAAATTGAAACCGCAACACGGAGAGAGGGTCAGCGCCGACCTCAATGGGCGTGGTTTCCTCCCGCTCCGCCGGCGTTGGTGGATGACGTGTCAGCCTGCGACGGCCGGGAGTTGCCACGCCAGCCAGGACGGCTGCTTCACCTCTCTGCCGGCTGATTACACGGCGTGGAGGCAGCTTGAGACGGTTCATCTCCGTCCATAACGAGGCCCAACTTAACCCGGGAGTGGTATGTGTCTCACCGCTTTTAATGTCAGACCAGTCCCGCCCTAGTATCACCGGGTGCGGAGGATCAGGAAGGATTGCCACGGTTACTTTCTGGACTGATCCTCCGTAGCTAATGACACAAGCGGCGGTGCTGTACCAGCGGTTTCCCGTGGACACAGGTTATACTGGTCTTGAATTTTAGCCATTGTCGCGTAGCACAAAGCGGGCAACAATGGAAATGTTGCTGCCGGAATCGAGCAGAGCGAAGTTTTAAACCCGTTAACGATCACCACGCCTGTATGCGGGACCGCCAACGGGTTTGTCAGAGCACACCAAGCCCTCCTCCCCCTCCACCTGCATTCCTCCTCGCCTCCAAGCGGTTTGCGTGCCAGCGCCGCGCGACGCCGATGCAAGCTCCGGTTATACAGGGAGGGGCTAGGTCTTGGGACATACCCGGCTGAGTTTGGCAGAAGGGCGGTTCTGCTCTCCCAGAGTGTGAGGCCGCCCTCTGTGTTTCCAGAAGCTCTATGAGCTCAGACATGTTCTTAAACTGCACGCCCCAGACCGGCTGGGTGAAGCCCTGGGGAAGTGCTTTCAGGAGCAGATAGCACGCTACCTGCTCAATGACCTGGTGGGGCTTGTTTTCCAAGGGCCTTAGCCACTGCCATACTTTTGCCCATAAGGACCAGGCTTGTTTACTGGTCGGCCTCTCAGGGTCCAACCTCCACTTGTTATTTTACTCACCTGCCAGTCTGGGGCACCCCAAGGTGGTAAAGGGGCTGTGGTTTCACTGGGGGCAGGCACTCTCCCCAAGAGAGCATACTGAGTCCCTCTTGTCTCCCCCTCCAGGGCAGCCCAATTCGGTGAGCCCCACCCGCACACTCCCTGGCCTCTAGAGGCCTAGTTCTGCGTGCTGGGAGCGGAGCCCGCACCGGGTCTCGCCGAACCACGGGGCACCCTCCCCGCCTGAATACTCGGCCCCGGTACGCTCCCACCTGGGTGTTTTGCAGGTCCTGTCCCCTTCTCTTCTGGGACTTCTCCATCCTGCCGGCTACGCCACTGTCACAAAACGAGTCAAAGACAGAAAAAGGTTTGGGGCAGCCACCCATGTAATTTGGTATCCTGGCTGCAACTTCGTTTTCTTTCTAATACCAGCACTGAAGTGCTTACAACAGAGTCCAAAACAAGACTGACACAGAAGGGAAAAGGGAAGGCTTTTAAAGGGGGAGACAGGAAGTGAGGTCATAAGGGTCGGGCACGTGTTCATTGTTCATTGGTTTAGTCCCGGATGTGACATCAGGGGGGCCGGAGCTGGCAAGGTCTGTCTCCATTGGCTCGGTCCCAGAAGTGACGTCCAGAGAGACAGGTGGAACCTCCCGGGTTAGGTCTACAGGGAAGTGAGAAAGAGAGTTAGTGCGCTCTGCCACATCCCGGCATGGCTCAGAACTGCCTTCACTCGAGCCCTTTAGCTGCCTCCCATGCGCGCGTGTGTGACAGCACAAAAGCCGAAATGTGCTTACGCACAGAAAAATCCAGATGCCGGAATCTGTGCGTACTCCAACTTCCGCGTTCTTCGCTCCATAAATCCCGTCAGCGTGAAAAATAACGCTCGTGCACGCGCGTGCTGTCCCGCCCCAATTCCTCCTAGAATTATGCCTCTTTGAATATGCAAATCAATACAAATTAAAGCTTAAGCTCAGCATTCTGTGAAAAGACAACGGGAAAAGCAAGGGGGAAAATAAGAATTTCAGCGAATACCAAGTGGAGGCAAAGGGAAAACATACTATTTGTTGATTTAAACAGTGGTATAATCAACAAAAGGAAGTTGATCGACTGACATAGCGTGTCGGAGAAACTCGAAAGCTCAAGTTCACAAAGTCACAGAGTGCCAAAATAAAAAAGAAGTCACATATCAAAGTCACTGTGAAAAGGCGAGTTGTAGCCCACCGTCTGTGCTTATTAGGGTACAGACAAAAAAAAATAGGCACACAGTGGGGAAAAAGCACTAAAGGTCAACTTTAATCTTGAAATTTCCACTTTAATCACTTAGTTTGTCATTAAAGTTGAACATCATAAACTTCATCTTAAATTCATTTAATTTACTAGTTTCTCAAATCCCATTGTAACTAAAGTAGCATGTTAAATGCTTTGTTTTGTATTTGATCTTCAATGTGCTCTATGTGTGTGAATCACTACGTGCTTCTGTTCTTTCTCTTTCTCCGACAGGACACAGAATCCATTACCTTCATGATATTACAATTCTCTGAATAATTAAAATACTGAGATGTATACGTGGTATCATTTTCATGATGATTGGAATGAAAGCATGTTATTAAACATGGGAACCGATGGCGCAGTGATTGTTCATGTCTCACACAAGATGCTACTGCGCCATGCGCGACCTTCAATGAAATAATTTATTGTAGCACTACTGTCTCTTTCAAACATACTAACCTCCAATTCCTGTCCTTACTTTTCTTTCCTCAAATACCCAATTGCCACACAATCCACTCTGTAATAGACGTTAAGCCATCTGTAAGCTTACAATGACGATTCTTCAAAACTTTTAAGAAACATTGAAATATCTTCATAGTACATGTTTAATTATTCTATCCGTCTATCCTTCCAGTGTCACACCAGCCTCAGCAAATATACAGCACGCAAGACAAGAACAATACGTGAACTTGCTAGTGCTGCGGCACCGTGTCCTCACATGTTTAATTATTAACAATACAGATTAGTTAAATGAAGTTAGTTTTATCTGTATAATATAATCAATATATTTTGCTGCATTTCATCTTAAAAATGATATCGTCATCATATGTAAATATGCGCTTTATAAAGTGGCACAGGTTGTGCAATATTATAATTGTAGTGCAAGTTTACAGTGGGGTAGTTGTACTTATAAGTACAAACAGTTCTACAAGGAGCAATTGATTGAGTGCGTTTATAGTTCTTGGGATGAAACTGTTTCTGAACCACAAGGTCCGTACAGGAAAGGCTTTGAAACATTTTGCCATGGCTTTGGCAGCGTGTGCTTGATGCTGTGTACCGATAATTCTCTTTCCGATCAGCTGCTGCTGTGATTCTCCACTCAGATAGAGTGATATAAATACTCTGAGTGGTGCAGTGAGAGTAATATGGAAAAAGATGATCCGCTGTGGCAACCCTTAAAGGGAACAGCTGAAAGAAGAAAAAGAAGAAGATGGTGCAGTGAGAGTAACAAACGTTAAAGCAGTTATGGTTTTTGGAATACTATGGCTGTTCCCTGGGCCATTATGTTGTTACAGGTAATCTACAATCAGATGCATTACACTAAATATGCGGTTAGTTTCAGTGTATTTATAAAACTGCGTCAAATGTGAAATAATGGGTAACCACACAGGAACAGTAGCACTACTTTGACGCTTGGTGCCGCCAGTCTGCAAAACCGAGCGGAGAACTTGCGTACGACAGGATATGAGGTACTGTGGAAAAGTGCGTGGCTTTACGCCAAGTGTAGGTTTTATACATTGCGATTTGAACGTGGAAACGTTCTTATGCGACATTTCTGTGCATACGCACCGTTTATGCATGAGGCCCCTGCTCCTTCCTTGGAGGATGTTTGTATTTACCTGACTTGGAGATTACATGTCTGACAATATTGGTTTCTAATCAGCATATCTGTACTCATTCATGGTTGGTAACAATACATTTTGTTAACTTGTGCTTTCATTTTCATAGATGTTCCATTGTTTAAACCGATTGTCCAGGACTGACAAAAGCAGAGACTGAAGGAGATTTAAACTTCTGGCCAGTAGAGGGCAGAAGAGGGCCAGTCCACTGAGAACGCTGCCAAGATACTCTCAGACAGCACAGGGGCTCGCTGGCAGACTAGGGTACGTGCCTGGTGCCACGTGAGGGACACGGATGGCAGCACTTACCCCAAGGGAGAAAGAGACAGCTCCACAAGAGGACGGTTGTGGGTCCAGCTAGAGAGGGAAGCTGAATGAAAAAACCAAGCAAAGCTGGCGGACGAGAAGTGAGGCGTGCCTAGGTCTCAGCAACACAAGGAGCCCAGAGTGGAAAAAAAGGATGACGAGGAGACGCTGACAGGGATTCAACGATTTGACAAAACTTCTGTTGGGAATTGATTGTCCTGTGAACAGAGTGCATCGGTGGACAGTTGGACAATTAATTGTTTGGGTAACTGTGCGCAAACTGGACTCTGCACCACTAAAGGTTGTATCCTGCAATTCTTGTTTTTAACGGACTTTGAGTGTGGACTGTGTGTTTTCCTTTTAAAAAAGGAAATTCGTTCCTGATATTTTTAGATTTTGTTATGTTCGTTTATCTTTTTAATGTACTTTATATTGTCTTGTGTAATTGAAGTTCTTGTTGCTTTTCCTGAAATTACTGTTGTGTCTTTCATTGTGTGTTTACTCACCACCCACTTTAAACAAACCTGTGCGTTATTATCGGTAAATTCAAGAGTTCCCAGTCTCTTAATAAACCTGGGTAGTGTGGTTGGATATTTTAATGGTGTCTAGGTTAGATTACCTGTAAGTGTGATCAGACACCTGTCACATTTGCATTGCAGAATAAGATTTATTATATGTAAATTGTTATTACAGGACAAAGCACAAAATTAAATGTTATAAATCTTTTCATTTCTTAATATAATTGTGGTGGTACAAATTAAGTCAGGATGTCCTAGCATAATAGGCAGGCACTTTCAAACACTTTTTTTCTTTCACTTACATGGCATTCAAGTAGCAAATATCAAATAAGGGTTAATACAAAATAGTGTTTAAAGTGAAACATACCTCTCTGAAAAGGCACTACATCACTAGCAGGTTCAGGTGATTCGTTTCTGACTCCACCGTGCCCAGTTGTGCAGCAGTTAAAAACGTCTTCTCTCCACATTCATTTGCCATAAGAACCTGGTGGAAAAAAAGACAGACCTAAAAAGGTGCCACCATTACAAAACAGGAATGAATACAGAGAGAGAGAAACACATACAGAGGAAGAAGCTATGTTCTTGTAGGTGCTTAATCTGTTCTACCATCAATGTTCAGTCAGGCAGGCTTTTCATTTCTGTGTATTTATTTTTTCATTTTTTCAGCTTCTCTCCCATAGAAATAAGTCCTGACTGAGTCCAAAAATCATTTTGTTTTCCTCCAGTCTTGTGTGTTGCTAATATCTGTTTTGTATTACTGCATCATGTAGCCAAAGAATCTCTACAGCCAAGTGGGGTAAACCTGCAAGCTAATGGCCATCATTACTGTATATTTATAAAACTATATCATTAATTATAGGTTCTCTACCTCTATATACTGTATTCACTTTTACCACATCAACTCCTATATGAACACTACCCAAGTGTTTTAGCATTTTAGATTAAGTCTCACGGCTTTATTAACTTCATTCGGCAAAGTTCTGTGCCTGAGCAAAGGAATGTGAATTTTTCAAAAATGTTTCTGCAGCATTTCAGTCATCACTTCAATTGTACATATTTGGAAATTTACATTTGATGAACAAGAAAAATTGATTTTGATAGAATAGTTAGTATACCAATACATTACACTGTAATTAAATAATTTGACAACTATGAGGTGTGCTTAGTTTTCTTGCAAAATATATAGTGCCTTCAGAAAAACATTCACAGCCCCTTTAAAGGTGTAACAAAAAGTGAGGGGGCACTATACATATGCAGTACACTAATGCACACTGGTAGCCTTTCCCCAGAGATTTTGTCACCTTTGAAGCACAAGGTCGCCCATTCTGTCATCTATTTTTGGGATTGTTCTGACAGGAATCATTGCCGGATTTTCATTTCATGGCCCCAGCTGACCTCTCCTATTGTCACTTTGGTTCTTTCTCACCTGGATGTGTACTGAAAGATTTAACTGTCCCTAATGATATTCTGGTGATTATCTTGCTCCTGTTAACCTTTTTCCATCAGGACACTCCCTCGTAAGATATAAAAAAATAAGCTAATGATAATAGTCTTGGTAGCTATGAGCAATATGTCCATCCACTTCCAAATATACTTATTCATTTCACATTTATGGAACTTCAGTGCCTATCACACTCATATTGGATGCAAGATCCAGCCTATTACTGCACATCAGGTCATGCATGTGAGTCAGAGGGTCACCTTCCAGACTCAGCTGTGGTATACCACTGCAAAATGAGAGAGGGTGCTGCCGCTAACATTGTAACCTGTTTCTTCCTCCACAGCTCCAAGAAGATACCTAGTGAGTGCAACTGACTCCACCCCTTTGGGTGCAATTCCTATAAAGCCAGCATTCCTGTAAGGGGGCCATCTCACTTTGAATGTAGCCCAACCAGTGCATCTACCTCCACAAAATGTCAAGACCCGCTCAATCAAGCAACATGTTTGATTGCAGCCAGTGTTTTCTGTTCTGCAGCACCATTGTGTGTTTGGTTTGTTTTGTTTTATTGAAAGTTGTAGCGGTCTGGTGCCATTAAGATTCACACCGTTGAAAAGGTGGTGATTTATTTATTTTTTTATTGGAGATTCCAGGGATGCACACACCCTTGGCCTGACCCTCACAAACTCACAAGCAGAGACAAAAAAGCCACTGGTAATAAAACAGCAAATAAAGAATGTATTAATAATAAATGTAAGCAATGATCCAAACCAAAGTTCCCCTTACAGGGATGTACAATCAACATGAAAACAAACCAGAACAATAACCATACACAGTAAAGTCCATGAAAAACGGCAACTGATGTAATGTAAAGATGAAGGTAAATAGTCCAGAGATCTGCACGTTGAAGGGGAATGTAAAGATAATCCTACCGGTAGTTCCTGAAATGGTGAAGTCGGGTGGACAGTTCAGAAGCGTTTCTTTCGTCACAGGATGGCCATAAATCTACATACAGTCCTCATGTAACAGGCAAAGAGAAAACAATCCAGACTCCGACCCAGAAACAATCCGGGACAAAAATGAGAAAGCACAGGTATCACAATTTGAAGGTAAACAGACAGAAACTTTAGACACGAAACACAAAATACTTTTCCCTTTTTTGGTAACACTAGTACCCTTTTAAATGTCACATCGGCCTCTTTGTACTCAACAGCCCCTTCACCCTCAGCAGATGACCAATCAGAGCCACTGCTAGTTTCAAACACCGCTACAAAGAATTAAATGGAACAACCCGGTTGGTGTCCCAACATTTAATCATGGACTTGGGTTTTACTACCCTTCCTTATATAAACCAAACCAGTTCAGAATAACCAATTAATCTGCAAAGGAAGACTAGAGGTAAACCCATTTTTGTATCAGTGAATGTTCTGATGCGGTCTAGATGAGATTAACTCATGTATTGAGGAGCTGGGTGAATGATAGCACAATTAATGCTCTCAAATGATTCAGAGCTCCGAAATGTGATGTTTCTCCTACCCACTTTAGTACATTCATGTACGTTTCTTGTTTGCTCTGCAAAATAAGCAATTAAAGAAATTCAGCATTTTTCATGTAAATAAAAATCAATACATACATATTGTAATAAACAGACAAAAGAACATAAAGGTTTGGAGTTTTTCCAGCCTCTTATACTGTACAGATTGCACAAATAATAACTTTTCCAGGTCAGTGTTTCATACATTAGAGTACAACAGACAACCGGCTTATGGAGAGGGGGAACATTTATGGAGTGGGACCGGAAATTGAAGAGTAGGATGTGGGGAAGGAACTGAGGTGTTGTATGGGAGTCATGACGTCATCTTTGGTGGACCAGAGAAAATGCAGAAGTGGTGGCGCGTGGCTTAGGGAAGTCCGTGTGGACAATGGCGCCGTTGTTTCTGTTTTTCTGCAAAAGCAAAAGAAAAAGAGAGGTTAGTACCCTGCCTTTGTTCCCTGGTGTGATATGTTACGCTGCTTATTGGGTCTATATGCGGCTCCCTGTGCACGCGTGTGTGACCATATTAAAAGTTTATCTCATTGCTCACAAAGAAATTTGACCAAAAATTGAATTTTTGATCAGGTTAAATGTTTTATTTTACACAATTGACTACATCACAATGCGGACAGTTTGAGTAGTTTTGTTTTCTCTGAACTGTAGCTTTGAGATCATAGAGTGTTAACATGGAATTTCCATCTGTCCCAGAGCATCTGAACAGAGCATGAGCTGCGCTTGCAAATTTCTGTCTCTGAAACATGCCACAAAATGTAATTTAATTCAGCACATACCTATTTAATAAAATGAAGGCAGAGTTAAGTTAAAAAAATGATTACCGTTACAAGGATCCAAGACTTTTGAATTCTTTGTATGATTTAAAACATTCATAAGACCTTGTGAAATGTTCTACTAAAATGATTTGATAGATGAACAACTCATGAGATGATTACAAGATTTTACATATGTTGTAGTGTTAAACACACAATACATATACAGTGGTGTGAAAAACTATTTGCCCCCTTCCTGATTTGTATGTTTGTCACACAAAATGTTTCTGATCATCAAACACATTTAACCATTAGTCAAATATAACACAAGTAAACACAAAATGCAGTTTTTAAATGATGGTTTTATTATTTAGGGAGAAAAAATCCAAACCTACATGGCCCTGTGTGAAAAAAGTAATTGCCCCCTGAACCTAATAACTGGTTGGGCCACCCTTAGCAGCAATAACTGCAATCAAGCATTTGCGATAACTTGCAATGAGTCTTTTATAGTGCTCTGGAGGAATTTTGGCCCACTCATCTTTGCAGAATTGTTATAATTCAGCTTTATTTGAGGGTTTTCTAGCATGAACCGCCTTTTTAAGGTCATGCCATAGCATCTCAATTAGATTCAGGTCAGGACTTTGACTAGGCCACTCCAAAGTCTTCATTTTGTTTTCTTCAGCCATTCAGAGGTGGATTTGCTGGTGTGTTTTAGGTCATTGTCCTGTTGCAGCACCCAAGATCGCTTCAGCTTGAGTTGACGAACAGATGGCCGGACATTCTCCTTCAGGATTTTTGGTAGACAGTAGAATTCATGGTTCCATCTATCACAGCAAGCCTTCCAGGTCCTGAAGCAGCAAAACAACCTCAGACCATCACACTACCACCACCATATTTTACTGTTGGTATGATGTTCTTTTTCTGAAATGCTGTGTTCCTTTTACGGCAGATGTAGCGGGACATTTGCCTTCCAAAAGTTCAACTTTTGTCTCATCAGTCCAAAAGGTACTTTCCCAAAAGTCTTGGCAATCATTGAGATGTTTCTTAGCAAAATTGAGACGAGCCCTAATGTTCTTTTTGCTTAACAGTGGTTTGCGTCTTGGAAATCTGCCATGCAGGCCGTTTTTGCCCAGTCTCTTTCTTATGGTGGAGTCATGAACACTGACCTTAATTGAGGCAAGTGAGGCCTGAAGTTCTTTAGACGTTGTCCTGGGGTCTTTTGTGACCTCTCGGATGAGTCGTCTCTGCGCTCTTGGGGTAATTTTGGTCGGCCGGCCACTCCTGGGAAGGTTCACCACTGTTCCATGTTTTTGCCATTTGTGGATAATGGCTCTCACTGTGGTTCGCTGGAGTCCCAAAGCTTTAGAAATGGCTTTATAACCTTTACCAGACTGATAGATCTCAATTACTTCTGTTCTCATTTGTTCCTGAATTTCTTTGGATCTTGGCATGATGTCTAGCTTTTGAGGTGCTTTTGGTCTACTTCTCTGTGTCAGGCAGCTCCTATTTAAGTGATTTCTTGATTGAAACAGGTGTGGCAGTAATCAAGCCTGGGAGTGGCTACGGAAATTGAACTCAGGTGTGATACACCACAGTTAGGTTATTTTTTAACAAGGGGGCAATTACTTTTTTACACAGGGCCATGTAGGTTTGGATTTTTTCTCCCTAAATAATAAAACCATCATTTAAAAACTGCATTTTGTGTTTACTTGTGTTATATTTGACTAATGGTTAAATGTGTTTGATGATCAGAAACATTTTGTGTGACAAACATGCAAAAGAATAAGAAATCAGGAAGGGGGCAAATAGTTTTTCAGACCACTGTAAATGTGTGGACCGAGGTGTAGCAACAGGACAAGCAAGGCTAGCAACTGCCTGGGGTCCTGAATTGGAAAGGGGTCCCTGAGGTTGACCATTTAATACAGATCATTGTAATGACAAATCTGCAGGAATCTCTTTTGAAGCATAGCATCAGCACACTAAGGGATGGCAGCAATCTGAGTTTCGAGAATGTGATGAATGTTACAAATTTTTCATGTTAAATTGGATCTGAGCGAATTTCATAAACCATGAAGAGGATTAACTTGTCTGGAAGCAAAAAGTGGATTGACTCTGTTGGTTTGGACAATTCAGCCATTTCTGATTTGGCCCAAAATCTGCAGCACCAGGTCAGCCAAAGAGTGAGGGGGTAACAGTGAGACATGGGGTCTCAGAAATCAAAATGTATACCCTCGGCAGTTCTGACTCTTCCTATCAATGTTGCATCTGGTGAGAGAAGTTGTTTCATCTTTAAAGCTGATTAAATCTTACTTGAGATCTACCATGTGCCAGGAGAGTGCAAAGTTAAAAGGGCAAAAGTCATGGCTGAAATTGCTACAGCTGAAGCCAACAAACAGCAATATGCAAAGATATAATTTTAAAAGCCATTTCGTGTTTTTTTAAATATCATGAAGAGGGAAAGTAGGAGGGCCCCATGGAGGTTTTATGCCTAGGGCCTGCATAGTCCCTAGAATCACTTCTGTGTCTGGATTAACCAATACAATCGATTTGCAACATCCAGGGGCTTGTAGAGCTGCCTGCTGAAATGAAACAGATCGTGGATTGACAGAGCTGTTGGGCAGCAGGACTTCCCACAATGCTGTGGTGTCAGCCCCATGCATGTTACACTCAAACTAAAATCATTTGTTGGGTATAAGAGATTATTTTTACTGTCTGAAATCTTCTAATATGCTTTCTCTGCATTGATTACATGGTCACATTCACAAACTGTTCTCCAAGCAAACACCCATTTTTTGGAAAACCAGCTCTATTTCATGTGGATTCTTTTATACATTAAAACTTGATTATCAAATCACTCCCTCTGAATTACTTTCTCATTATTGAATTTTTCATTTTGCTACTACTGATGGCTTGTTTGATGGATCCTATCTGACTAGATTTGTATATGAGTCCCTGACGGGATTTATAATGTAAAAATACTGATCCTTTATTGCAATAATGCACCATAAAGGAAATTTAAATGTTTTGACAACACAATATTATTTAATCCATGCACAGTCACAGATGGTCACATATTGAAGACACTGGCAAATTGGCCAAGCATAATATTTACTTCTCCAAATATTCATCACAGCAGTTTATGTTTACTTGTTCCAGATTGGAGGATCTAGAAATGGCTCCATTTGAAGCATAAAGAGATTTCAGTACAACAACTGTGTGCTTATAAACAAGTTCCCCTGACACATCAACAATAATTTAATTACTTCAATTTGCCACCGTCCATCAGCATTTTCAGTTGGTTTATTTTATACTTGATAAAGATGCACACAGGAGAAGCTTTTTCTTTTGTTAAACACGTGCCATTAAAATTAACTGCTCGGCTTTCTGCCCAGGAACAGGCCTCAGCATTCATCATCAAAAACTTTCCCTCAGTTAACATGCCTGTGGCAATACAGCTGAGGATATAGCCTCTTGTATTTCTCGGTGGATATGCTTTCAATCATTCCCAGGAAGTAATTAAAATATTTAAAACAATGAAATACACGGTGGTATAACACCTTTTGAATTTTTAGACAGGAGAATTTCTCTTTCTGCAAGAAAAATTCACGCACATTTTCTGTAACTTTCAAAAATTAATTAGTAATTAATGAATACATCTGTATGCTAATTGGGAATTCAAATTAAATGCTAAATAAAATAAAAAATGAATGGTCAAATAAAGAAAAAGTGTAATTACACTAATTAATGCAGCACATGCTTAGCTTTAAACACTGACAAAAAGCAATTACATGATAAAGAGAAGGAAGCATAAAAATGAATGAAAACAAACAAAATGTGATATTAGGAGTTACAAAACCAAAATAAATTATATTCTGTCCACCTGGTTGAAAAATTGTGGAAAGATTCAATTATGTTATTTATTCTTTATTGAAGGCAACAAGGTACCTGAAACTCTTTCATCAAAAGTTCAAAAATATTTTAAAAATTAACTATATTAATCTAAAGTAAAGTTTATCATTTTGCTATTACTTACCACTTGATTTATTAAATCCTGATCCAACAACAATAACATTTATTTATTTATATAGCACATTTTCAGACAAATGATGTGGCTCAAAGTGCTTTACATGATGAAGAAAGAGAAAAAGACAACACACAAAAAATAAAATGAGCCAATACTAATTAACACGGAATAAAAATTAGGTCTGATGGCCAGGGAGGACAGAAAAAAACAAAAAAAAAAGTAAAACTCCAGATGGCTAGAGAAAAAAAAAAAAAATCTACAGGGGTTCTGAGGCCACGAGACCACCTAGCCCCCTCTAGGCATTAGTAGTATACTGTCAGGGACCTTCTGTTAAACTGTTAATCAAAATGATTTATGACCTTAAGCCCCACCCCCCAAACACCTTTTCAGCCACCTGTTTGCCCCCCTCCTTGCCCCCCAACCACCTGTTTGGCCACCTGTTTGCCCCCCTCCTTCCTCCCACCCCATCCACCTGTTTGGTCCTCCTTTCTGTCAAGGGCAATTTGATGGATAGCCGCCCCCTCCTTAAACAAATTCTGGATTTTTCAATATAAGGATTTTTAGATGTTAGCCTTGTGACGGACAACAGACATTACACAGGTGTCCAGTTAAAATGATGGGCAAGCATTTGTTATTACAGATCACCGTCCACATTTCAAAAAAATACCGTTTTTTGGGTATATAAATAAGTGTTCAGACCGGTCCATTACTCAGCAGGCCGTTAATACTGAAAGAGGACACCGAATCTCGTCGGAAACATCAAGGATCATGGTATGGCATATTTTTGATTATTATATGCGCCAAACAAGTATTTTATCCTTACTATGAATAATTTCCAAGTTTATTCTCAAGTGCATGCGTGCGCACGCTCGTGTGTGTGTATAATATAAGATATATCCTTTACGTGTACGACGATTAATGTACAAATTCATAGAACTGAAGCAAACAATATTAGCTTTTTCATACCGAAACGGGCTTTACAATCAAGTAGTTTTTGTCTCTGCGTCTGAAAATTTAAACAGAGCCTCTTCTCTGAGAATATTCAGGCATGGTTTAAAAGTGCAAGCCAGTTGTGTATCAGCTCTGGCCTAATAAGAGGTCGGTATTCTGAACTACGTACAGAAGGGCCCCGTTTGTAAAATGCGTACTCTTTCAAATCGGGCTCACTGTAGCAGGGGAATCTTTGCACGGGGGTCCGCATGTTTTTAAAAGTCTGGGATATCGAAACATTTTAACTTTATAAACTCTCATTTGTTACAACCGGTTGGAGACAGCCTCCAACAATGAACGGGATCCAGGAGCATATATCGAAGCGAATGGTTAATAGACATAAGGCAACTGTGTTTTCATTCATTTCGCTAAATGAAAAGTAATTATTTTAATACAGAATAGTAGCCCCCCAAAGGCCGGGTGATTTTAGACGTGTGAGTAATATAATTAAGTTATTTTTAAAAGTAATCCCACACTGCACAAGAGAGACAGATTCCACGTGTGTTTTAGGATTTGCTGTGGTCAGTGAAGATTTTCATTTTTTTTCCTTAGCTCATTTCTATAACATAGGAGCCTTTTGACAAAGGAAAACTGTAAATACATGTGTGCATTTAAACGGAGATTTAAGAAAGCAGATTTCTACCTTAGCCTGATTACTCACCTTATCCCAGTTTTGTACGTGCATGTCAAAGCACTCACCGTTGTTACACTACAGTAGCACAAAATTGATATTTTCTGTCTACTCAAAAACTAAAATTATTTCTATTAACACAGGTGATAACTGGAAAACATTTTACTATTTTTAATTAAAAAGTTAAAAACAGAAAATTCCAATTCTTATTTTTGTTTTGTCATGGTAGGGTCCTAGAGTGACACTTTTGCCCTTTATACTCTCTCTTATGTAGACCTTAACATATTCTTACCAAAATAGTTCATCACTTCCCAATTCCTGTAACATCAGGCAATTAGACAGAGCTCCATAACTGGCAAGAGAAAAGTATTATAGGTCAAATACACAGTGCCATAAAACAAAAGCACTGAATGCCACACAACCTGGTATTGCTAGATGTTTCGTTTTTCTCCAGGTAACAAAATACATTTGCAGTAGCCACGTAGAATGACCAGTTGCTTTAACATGAAAATAAAGCATCTAAAAGCATCTTTGTAAAGGTCAAATTTTAAAACATAAGAAAAATCCTTGTTTCCAAAAGAGTTCTGCCCATTTTTTCCAACAGTTTTCTTGACAGATCTTTGGAATCATCATAGCCTTTCTAATCACATCCACCCCAAACATAGCGTATAACTTTAATTTCTGTACTCATTTTAAATGATAATAGACTAGTGTAAAGTCCCTAAAGGAACTGGGTAGGATCTGGAGACTTGTGATATTCTTCTATTCTTTTTTTGCGAACAGAGTTTTCATAACAGTTTTAATCGCGCCCCCTAACGTTTTTTTTGAAAGTAGCCCACTAATACCAATATATCCTTTTTTTTAAATTAATGATATACCATAGATGCATATTTTATTATAACTACTTAACTTTTATCAACTTTTATCTAACAATATTTATTTTTCTAGTATCAGAATGTAGTTTAAGTTATTTTGTTTTGGGTTCAATAGATGCATTTTTCATATTTTTGATACTTTTTCTTTTTTTCACATCTTTGCGCCCCCTTTTTATTACTTCGCGCCCCCTAGGGGGCCATCCCCACAGTTTGAGAACTACGGTTGTAGGAGATTATTTGTTAAACACTCTGTGGCACTTCAAGCTAAATTAGATTTCCTTGGTTATTCAGCCATCCATCGGTGTTCCATTTTTGTTATAAATTGTATTTAGTCTCTATTTACTAAACATTTTATGTTGAATAGAAAACAGTTATCTTGTTCAGGTTTTAATTTAAAACTGCATTTTCATCAACAGGCCCTTTGGTACTCAGGATGCTTTGTATAATACAAAGTTTTAGAAATTCTGTTAATGCTTGGTAACAGCCTTCAATTTTACATCAGTTATAAGCCCCTGAAAAATTAAAATGGTTATAGTATGTTATAGGAGCCTGTACACTACAGGGCTAATGATTAGGCTTATGCTGGACACGTTAGGCAAATCAAGATGGGAATTTTTAGTGAATAGTTACATAATATTGTATGTGTTAGTACAAGGATTAAAATTTTACTAAAACTTTGTGGTTTATTCTTTTTTTTAGGTAGTCCAGGTTACATAGGACAGCCATCAATAGCCAAGTTTCCATCCAGTTTTTTGTGACGTTTTGTTATCGACAAACAGAATATACGTAAAAAAAAATGTGCGAAATTTGCTGTCTCCAGCTTGTTTCCATCCAACTGGCTTTTTATCGATAAAATGGTGTGCATGATGACGTCATCCCCTCCAAAACGAACTGTTGCATAAGTTTTGTTGTATCGCGAAAAAAAATCTGCTCTTGAGCCGTTTCCATACATAATTTTGTGTATGTGGCAAATTATCTACCTTTTGTTTTCCACGTTACACCCCCTCCACTAAACAAAGAAACAAAAAAATGGAGAGATTATTCAGACAGTTTTTTGAAATTTGCCAGCTTACTGTTATTTCAGTTTCACAAATAATTGGAATTGTGCATAATATCCAAAGACGACAGCAGAATGAAGCAGTTGCTTGTCTGATAGCCCTAGAGCTCGAAGAAAGTACCCCAGTGCAACGGAACTCACGGGTATGGGAGAGACGACGGAATAAGACCTTCTGGGAGGAGGTGGTGGGGAGACACTTTACAGAAAATCTCTGGCTGCAACATTTCAGAATGACACAGCTGATGTGTGAGATGTTGTGTTGATTCATCAGTCCTGATGTTGTGCCCATCGCAGGTTGTCACCGACCACCGGTTCCAACCCCAAAGTGGATTGCCATCGCCCTTTACAAGCTGGCAACCTGCGCCGAGTATAGAGTAGTTGGAGAAACTTTCGGGGTTAGTAAAACTACCGTCCATCGATGTGTATATGCTGTGTGCACCGCTATTAAAGAAAAATTAATGCGGCGTTATATCAGACTTCCGACTGTAGCGGAGTCCAATGAAATTGCATACCGCAACTCCTTGGTGCATTTTGTGCCACAGATTTACGGTGCGCTGGATGGCACGCATGTGCCTATTCTTCCCCCGACGGGAGGCTACCGCGATTGAATTAATCGCAAAAGGTGGCCATCTATTGTTCCCCAGGCCCTTGTTGATGACAGGTGCATGAAACGAGACATTTGCGTTGGCACTCCTGGAAGTGCCCATGATGCAGCTGTGTTTGCAGCATCGGATCTGTACAGGTGAGCCTACCTTTCAACATCCCTTCTCAGTGCGATAACAACTGAATTAGTACTGCAACCTGCTTCCCTTAAGGTTTTTAATTAAAACTGAAATTTGAATTAATACAAATTAACGACGTTTAATCAAAAAAAACTAAAGTTAATATTAATGAGAGTATTTCTCATATATGCTAAAACATCTGCCATTTAATAATAAGAAAAAAATGTTTAGATAATGAAAAACACGGTTTATTAAATATTTTGACTGGCACAGTAAATTAACTTTGCGGTTTTTGTATTATTTAGACATCCTGAGAGACACCCCCAGGCTACAGTTGATGTGGAGGGAGTTCAGGTACCCCTTTTAGTAGCAGGAGACCCAGCCTATCCGCTACTGCATTGGTTCATCACGAGAAATAACGAGTCTCTTCATCAGACCATGCGAACCGCTCCGCTATTCTCGTTTTGATTGCACGTGATGAAAATGTATCATGTGACACATTTATTTGCGTTAAAGCCCTTTTTTTCTGACAAAAAGTGTTTCCAATGTAGTTTTTGCGACATTTGAAGTATCGATATGGAATTTATGCGCTAAAGTTAAACGGAAAAATATTATGTCGACATGTACAACATTTTATCGATAATTAGCATTTCCATCAGCTAAAATTTGAAGCGCTAAATATTTTTTCGCAAAAACTCCTTGGATGGAAACCTGGTTATTGAAAACTGCTTTTCCCCTCTGTTTTTGTGAAAAAGCAACCTTTATTTTAGTAGCATTCAGGGTGAAAGGGGATGCAAGTTTAAACTGTGATTCCAAAAGTCAACAAGTGTCTGCAGTCTTCTTGAATAGGAGTCAAAGCGCCAGGGTTTGTGCAGGGATCATAGTCAGGGTCAGAGTTTAGCTAGACATTATTATTTCAAAATGTAACATTGACTCGCCCATATCACAAATATAAGATAGTAAAAACTAAAATTTACAAATCCTAAGTCACAGAGGCGATTAAAAAACATATTAAGACCGGATCAACAAGGGATCATCCCAAGCTAACAGAACACTACAACAGAACCTACGTGTTCGGAGGTATATTATCAGCTAAGCTGTCATCTATTTAGCCAGTTCCACTGGGATGCAAAGAGTTGGGGAAAACATTATTTATCATCTGCTAGTATGAGGCTAATTAACATTAGCCGGCTATTGTTAGAATCTTATTTGGCACTAAAAGTCAGGTTTGTGTTCCTCCTGATTCAGGAAGAACATTAAATATTGGAGTTTAGAATATGAACTAGACTGGTAGTCTTGATGGTAAGGACATTTATGCCAAATTAAATAAAGTTAATTATGAAGTACATAATTACATTAAAAAATGGAGTCATAAAGGAGTTATTACATTTGAAAAACGGCTGTGATGTATAAAAAACATTGATAGGCGACAACCAGCACGAAAAGAAACCTTTTGAAATAAATAATAAGCATTTTTGACATGCATAGTCTGAAATAGTCTGAATATGTCTTAAAGAGTTCATTTTTTAATAAAACTTAAAAAGGCAAATTTAAAATATTAAATAGTAAACCTGAATAAAACACAGAAGTATCATTTAATGATATCAGTTAGTGTTAAGTATTATTAAGCACCGGGATCTATATATAAGAATTATTTAATTTAGTTATAAACAAAATGATTGGGTGCATTTTGCATTGAAATCAACAATAGTTTGATAGAGCTTTAAGAATTAAAATGCAAGACAAACCTCTACACTTAATAACAAATGTTGCTGATTCAATAGGAGTATCTCGGATCTCTGTTTTATTTTAACCTTTTGACAAGAAGCCCCTGTTCAGGGAAGTATACTACATATATTGAAAATGAACAGCGTTGACATGCTAACTGAATAGATATGATCTAAGATATTTTAGAATATGGACCTGTGCGCTAACCCCATGATTCTGACAAACTAAGGGGTCTTCACTTAATTGTCAAACATCCTGAGGGGGCTATGGATCTTGTAATGGAGAGTGCAAAAGATTCTATAATCTTTATTCTGTAAAGGTCAATATGACGGAGATCTAGTGCCTGTGTCCACAGTGTTAACCAGTCATAGGATATGATGTTCAAAATTCAACTAGGGTTTTTCAGAAGAGATAGGACAAGTGCGGCGTGTGTTCTGTATTCTCTTTTCTGCATTTACTATTCACAATGACCATATTCCCGAGACCTTAGGTTTTTTTATGCAGAAGTACATTTCACAGACCCGAATAAGAGACATCCATCAAAATGCTCTTGACACAAAGGAGGCCCAATCAGGCCGGTGGGATGGGAGTCTCTTTTCAAAGAGTCTTTGCCCCCAAGCAGCCTGGATTTGTCGGGCTATAAAAAACTTTTTCAATGACGTGTTTTGAACGGTTAACAATCAACATCTCTCCGGCTATGCTCCTGATCAGGCATGATTTTCTAAGGACCAGACGGCGACCTACGATGGCCTGTTTTGACCTGAAGCTATCGTGCCCGACTCAGAGTACTCTACGCCTAACAGCTAGCCTCCAGACCAGCCTTTTTGGCCAGACTTATGCCTTGAACTGACCAGATCTAGGATCCTGAGCCTCAGGGACCTGCCCATGGTGATATGTATTGGTCAGATCGTTTCCTGGAGAACCACGCAGTACCCGACATTTTTGTATCTGCTAATGATGTTTCAGAGCTCCTAGCAGGGGGTGAGGAGATAGCCATTCAGGCCGTGCAACAAGAAGAGGCCGTGGATGAGCTGGTGGCCGTTTGGAACATATCACCCAAGAATGGGATTATGCAGACATGGCCCTTCAACAAACTGATGGACCCTGATTGAGACATTTCGAAAGGCTCTGAAGCTGTTCAAGAGTTTGATGGCGGCTCTGCAGAATATAATAACGGATCGGCACCTAAAAAGTACCGGGCAGGGATGTTTAATAGACCAACCCAGCCAGACATGACCTACGTGTCTGTTTGACACTGACCGGCTCAGCAGCAGCGGCTGCCTGTTTTCCGCAATCCATGGCTCAGGAGCCTAGTCATAAAGACTCTGGGCTGCATCAACATCTTTCTGCCTTTTCAGCAGATTCACGCCTTTGTACAAAGTGCTGTCGACGATCGGAAAAATGAACATTCTATTCAGGAGTCGATTGTACAAGCCTTTCATAACATGGACGCTGACTCTTACTCAAAAATACCTGAAATAGCTGAGACTTTCTCTGAACGCCATTTTATGGACCTAATAGGTCTGATGGACCTTTAAGGTTTTATGGGCATATGACCTGGAAAATCGGATGAAGTGTCTGAACTGAATGTACCGGTGAGATCACGTTTTTTGTCTGCTTTTAATTATGCTGTTTAGTTGTAATATGTTTTGAAGTGGTTGGTAAAACCTCTTCCAATTTTAATATTGTTTTTGAAAATGACCAATAAAGTACCATTTGATTTTTAAATTCTAACCCTAATTTCTTTCACCGTCAAGGATGGAGGGTTGTTGAAAAAGTTTTTTATAGCCCGACAAATCAAGGCCGCTTGGGGGCAAAGACTCTTTGAAAAGAGACTCCCATCGGCCTGATTGGGCCTCCTTTGTGTCAAGAGCTTTTTGATGGATGTCTCTTATTCGGGTCTGTGAAATGTACTTCTGCATAAAAAAACCTAAGGTCTCGGGAATATGGTCATTGTGAATAGTTAATACAGAAAAGAGAATACAGAACACACGCCGCACTTGTCCTATCTCTTCTGAAAAACCCTAGTTGAATTTTGAACATCATGTCCTATGACTGGTTAACACTGTGGACACAGGCACTAGATCTCCGTCATATTGACCTTTAAAGAATAAAGATTATAGAATCTTTTGCACTCTCCATTACAAGATCCATAGCCCCCTCAGGATGTTTGACAATTAAGTGAAGACCCCTTAGTTTGTCAGAATCATGGGGTTAGTGCATAGGTCCATATTCTAAAATATCTTAGATTATATCTGTTCAGTTAGCATGTCGGCGCTGTTCATTTTCAATATATGTGGTATACTTCCCTGAACAGGGGCTTCTTGTCAAAAGGTTAAAATAAAACAAAGATCCGAGATACTTCTATTGAATTAGCAACATTTGTTATTAAGTGTAGAGGTTTGTCTTGCATTCTAATTCTTAAAGCTCTATCAAACTATTGTTAATTTCAAAGCAAAATGCACCCAATCATTTTGTTTATAACTAAATTAAATAATCCTTATAAATAGATCCCAGTGCTTGATAATACTTAACACTAACTGATATCATTAAATGATACTTCTGTGTTTTATTCAGGTTTACTATTTAATATTTTTAAGTTTTATTTAAAAATGAACTCTTTAAGACATATTCAGACTATTCCAGACTGTGCATGTCAAAAAAGCTTATTATTTATTTCAAAAGGTTTCTTTTCGTGCTGGTTGTCGCCTATCAATGTTTTTTATACATCACAGCCGTTTTTCAAATGTAATAACTCCTTTATAACTCAATTTTTTTCATGTAATTATTTACTTCATAATTAACTTTATTTAATTTGGCATAAATGTCCTTATCATCAAGACTACCAGTCTAGTTCATATTCTAAACTCCAATATTTAATGTTCTTCCTGAATCAGGAGGAACACAAACCTGACTTTTAGTGCCAGATAAGATTCTAACAATAGCCGGCTAATGTTAATTAGCCTCATACTAGCAGATGATAAATAATGTTTTCCCCAACTCTTTGCATCCCCGTGGAACTGGCTAAATAGATGACAGCTTAGCTGATAATATACCTCCGAACACGTAGCTTCTGTTGTAGTGTGCTGTGAGTTTTGGGTGATCCCTTGTTGATCCGGTCTTAATATGTTTTTTAATCTCCTCTGTGATTTAGGATTTGTAAATTTTAGTTTTTACTATCTTATATTTGTGATATGGGCGAGTCAATGTTACATTTTGAAATAATAATGTCTAGCTTAACTCTGACCTTGACTATGATCCCTGCACAAACCCTGGCGCTTTGACTCGTATTCAAGAAGATTGCAGACACTTGTTGACTCTTGGAATCACAGTTTAAACTTGCATCCCCTTTCACCCTGAATGCTACTAAAATAAAGGGTGCTTTTTCACAAACAGAGGGGAAAAGCAGTTTTCAATAACCAGGTTTCCATCCAAGGAGATTTTGTGAAAAAATATTTAGCGCTTCAAATTTTAGCTGATGGAAATGCTTATTATCGATAAAATGTTATACATGTCGACATAATATTTTTCCGTTTAACTTTAGCGCATAAATTCCATATTGATACTTTAGATGTCGCAAAAACTACATTGGAAACACTTTTTGTCGGAACCGGTGGTCGGTGACAACCTGTGATGGGCGCAACATCAGGACAGATTAATCCACACAACATCTCAAACATCGGCCGTGTCATTCTAAAATGTTGCAGCCAGAGATTTTCTGTGAAGTGTCTCCCCACCACCTCCTCCCAGAAGGTCTTATTCCGTCGTCTCTCCCATACCTTTAGAGACTTTATACTGTCTATTATCATTTAAAATGAGTACAGAAATTAAAGTTATATGCTATGTTTGGGGTGGATGTGATTAGAAAGGCTATGATGATTCCAAAGATCCGTCAAGAAAACTGTTGGAAAAAATCATAACTGGGGTTTTCTGTTTTTAACTTTTTAATTAAAAATAGTGAAATGTTTTGCAGTTATCACCTGTGTTAATAGAAATAATTTTAGTTTTTTGAGTAGACAGAAAATATCCAAATTTTGTGCTAGTGTAACAGTGAGTGAGTGCTTTTACATGCACTTACCAAACTGGGATAAGGTGAGTAATCAGGCTAAGGTAGAAACCTGCTTTCTTAAATCTCCGTTTAAATGCACAAGTGTATTTACAGAGTTTTCCTTTATCAAAATGCTCCTATGTTATAGAAACGAGCTAAAGAAAAAAAAATTAAAATCTTCACTGACCACAGCAAATCCTAAAACACACGTGGAATCTGTCTCTCTTGTGCAGTGTGGTCTGAACACTTATTTATATACCCAAAAAGTGGTATTTTTTGAAATGTGCACGGTTATCTGTAATAACAGATGCTTGCCCATCATTTTAACTGGACACCTGTGTAATGTCTGTTGTCCGTCACAAGGCTGACATCTAAAAATCCTTATATTGAAAAGTCCACAATTTGTTTAATAGAATCCATTGTAACCCGTAGATTTCTTTAAACAGCTGCACACTTCTCTGTAAGACCGTTTTCACATTTCCCAAAGTTTGCTCGGCCATGAGGTCATAAAAAAGCCTGAGCCGGCCTAACAGCTGAAGTGTGAATCAACAGCGATTCCCCAACACCCACTACCTTAGCTTCAGGCGGCCGGAGGTGGTGTTGGGGTGCGTTGTGCTTTGGAAAGATTGGTTTTGACAAAGAGTATTTTAAAGTTCCTTTCTCTAGCCCGAGATATCCGATCTGATTAAGGCAATCAAACTTTTAGAAAAAACTAAACGGATTTCTTCATGAGGGGAGGATTAACAGGGGTGTTAATGGATAGAACAAGGGATTGTTTTAGATCGATTTAAATTCAAATTATAAATATATTAATTAATATAGCATTTAGCATGTAGACGTCTCAAATGTGATTTAAAGGGGAACTGCTGCATCTTATTTAACTGTGTGATTTTTAAAGGGCTTATATCAAACTAGTTATCTCGTGTTTTACAAATTATCATGAAAACCTTTAACTTTTAAAGATCCATTCCTCTTGGGCAAAAAGTAAATGCATGCCCAGTGCTGGGGGGGGGTTTATGCCCAGCTGTTGACAAACATGCTGGCTGGGGAGGAGGGGTTTTGGCAACTGTGTTAAGGCAATTGCCCGCTTCACAGCGTCAGGAGGGACTGAGCATATGGCCGGCATAGGCTCACGTCTCTGGCAACGCTCCGGGGTTATACAGGTTGCAGCTTACAGCTATGTGTCTATTCGGGGCTGTGTAGAGCTTTGGCATTGACCAGCTTGTGGGCGCGCGCAGGGGGCTGCTAAAAGCCGGACTGTGCAAAAGCTGGGTTGCGCAGAGGCGGCCTGACATCTCCTTTCTGTATGCGATGTTGAAGGCTTTTAAATGCAGAGCCTGTCTGTGAGTTGGGAGTTAGTTGTTGTTCTGTGAAAAGATTTTCACTGAGATGGGAAGGAAAGGCTGTTTTGGCTTAGATAATACAAGGGTTTTACTAATGATACAGCAACGATTAGATAGATATTTTAAAAATAATAGTTTCATAGAGACAAGGATTCTTACCCAAAGCAATATTGGCAGGAACGGCAACAAGTTAGATTGGTCCGGCCGGAGCATGTGTGTGTGTATGTCCTCGGAAGAAGTGGCCCAGGAAGTGGAGGGGCCAGCCAACAGGTGGGGCTGTCTGGGTATGGATAGGAACATGCCTGAACTTGTCTTCAGAAGAGGGGGGCTGGGAAGTGGTTGGGGGTGGTAATGGGCTCAAGGGGGGGGCCTAGGCAGACCTTGGGCATGTCTGGACTTGCCCTAGTGAGATGGGGCAAGGCAGGTGTCCAAGCAGGTGGGCGGGTGGTGGTGGGGTTCAAGGAGGGGGCGGCTATCCATCAAAATGCCCTTGACAGAAAGGAGGACCAAACAGGTGGGTGGGGGGTTCAAGGAGGGGGGCAAACAGGTGGCTGAACAGGTGGTGGGGGGGCAAGGAGGAGGGCAAACAGGTGGCTGAACAGGTGGATTGGGGCAGGACTTCCGATCATAAATCAAAAAAGGGGGCGGGGCTTAAGGTCATAAATCATTTTGATTGAAAGTTTGACAGAAAGTCCCTGACAGTATACTACTGGCATTCTACCTAACATAAATGATCACAATCAGGGTTCACCAGGACAATCCATGGCACTTGATCCGATATCAAATAAATCAGTACAGAGCAGCTTGAAAAATGAAGGTTGAAGATGTAATTTCTTTGGGGTCGCAGAAAGAAGTACATCTAAAATTTATGTTTTCCCACTTGTGTAAGGAAAATGTGCTTAATTAACCTTCTCCATACAGCTCAGTCCAGCTCCTCTTCACCAGTCAGGCCTCTTTTCCTTCAGATCTTCGTTTACTTCAGGGGTTCTCAAACTCGGTCCTGGGAGACCCCTGTGGCTTCAGGTTTTTGTTCCAACTAGATTCCTAATCAGTGACAACACCTGATAGCACTGATCTCATTTCATTAGCTGGTATTATTTATCTTTTATTTTACATTCAGAAAAGCACAGCAGCATCATTTTTACATTTATAAGAAACTTAGAAATATTTCTGTTTTTGCTATGGATTTAAATGCTTAACTCTCATTTTATTATATTTCGCCCTTTCTCTGTGTAGTTTGCTCCCTTCATTGAATCTTAGTAATGACAATTAAAAACTATCAGAGCAGAAACCCAAGCAAACAACACTCAATCGTGAAAGGCTGCAACTACTTTAGTGTCAGCCCCACAAAGTAGTAAATAACAGATTAATTAAACAAGTAGAACACATAGAAAAGTAGAATGACAATCAAGATGAAAATACTTTGAAAAAGAAAAAAATACATGTAACTGCTTAGAACATTTTAATACTTTTTTTTTTTTTACCAAACTTAGTTTTCTAATTTGTATATTGCTCCCAGAACAGGGAATCTGGGAAACAATTCACTTAATTAGCCCAGGAGTCCAATTAAAAACAGGCTGTTTGGAACAAAAACCTGCAGCCACAGGGGTCCCCCAGGACCAAGTTTGAGAACCCCTGGTTTACTTTATCCATCCACCTTCACTTTGGCCACCCTCACTTTCTCTTCCCCTGTACTTCCATATGCATCACTCTTTTGCCCACTCATTCATTGTATCTCCTCATCGCATACCCATAAATGGCATTAGAGCAAGTTATTCTAAAATTACTGTTATGTTCATTCATACATTGATATACTCCAACTTTCAGCTCCAATTAATGCTTTGAAAGAGTTTGCTAATAAACTAAGACTTTTAAAAGGGTGTAGAAATACAGTACAACATGTGTAAAACTGCCTAAGTAATAAGTCAAGTTACAGTTAGGTCCATAAATATTTGGACAGAGACAACTTTTTTCTAATTTTGATTCTGTACATTACCACAATGAATTTTTAATGAAACAACTCAGATGCAGTTGAAGTGCAGACTTTCAGCTTTTATTCAGTGGGTTGAACAGAAAGATTGCATAAAAATGTGAGGGAACTAAAGCATTTTTTAACACAATCCCTTCATTTCAGGGGCTCAAAAGTAATTGGACAATTGACTCAAAGGCTATTTCAAGGGCAGGTGTGGGCAGGTCCGTCGCTATGTCATTATCAATTAAGCAGATAAAAGGCCTGGAGTTGATCTGAGGTGTGGTGCTTGCATGTGGAAGATTTTGCTGTGAACAGGCAACATGCGGTCAAAAGAGCTCTCCATGCAGGTGAAAGAAGCCATCTTTAAGCTGCGAAAACAGAAAAAAGCCCATCCGAGAAATTTCTACAATATTACATGTGGCAAAATCTACAGTTTGGTACATCCTGAGAAAGAAAGCAAGCACTGGTGAACTTAGCAACGCAAAAAGACCTGGACATCCACGGAAGACAACAGTGGTGGATGATCGCAGAATCATTTCCATGGTGAAGAGAAACCCCTTCACAACAGCCAACCAAGTGAACAACACTCTCCAGGGGGTAGGCATATCAATATCTAAGTCTACCATAAAGAGAAGACTGCATGAAAGCAAATACAGAGGGTGCACTACAAGGTGCAAGCCACTCATAAGCCTCAAGAATAGAAATGCTAGACTGAACTTTGCTAAAGAACATCTAAAAAAGCCAGCACAGTTCTGGAAAAACATTCTTTGAACAGATGAAACTAAGATCAACCTCTACCAGAATGATGGCAAGAAAAAAGTATGGAGAAGGCGTGGAACAGCTCATTATCCAAAGCATACCACATCATCTGTAAAACATGGTGGAGGCAGTGTGATGGCTTGGGTGTGCATGGCTGCCAGTGGCACTGGGACACTAGTGTTTATTGATTATGTGACACAAGACAGAAACAGCCAAATCAATTCTGAGGTGTTCAGAGTCATACTGTCTGCTCAAATCCAACTAAATGCAGTCAAATTGATTGGCCTGCATTTCATGATACAGATGGACAATGACTCAAAACATACAGTACAGCCAAAGCAACCCAGGAGATTAATAGAGCAAAGAAGTGGAAAATTCTTGAATGGCCAAGTTAGTCACCTGATCTTAACCCAATTGAGCATGCATTTCACTTGTTGAAGACTAAACTTCGGACAGAAAGGCCCATAAACAAACAGCAACTGAAAGCCGCTGCAGTAAAGGCCTGGCAGAACATTAAAAAGGAGGAAACCCAGCATCTGGTGATGTCCATGAGTTCAAGACTTCAGGCTGTCATTGCCAGCAAAGGGTTTTCAACCAAGTATTAGAAATGAATATTTGATTTCCAGTTATTTCATTTGTCCAATTACTTTTGAACCTGAAATGAAGGGATTTTTGTTAAAAAAATACTTTAGTTCCCTCACATTTTTATGCAATCTTTTTGTTCAACCCACTGAATTAAAGCTGAAAGTCTGCACTTCAACTGCATCTGAGTTGTTTTATTAAAAATTCATTGTGGTAATGTACAGAATCAAACTTAGAAAAATGTTTTCTCTGTCCAAATATTTATGGACCTAACTGTATATAACTCACTCCAGAAAGAAAAGAAGAGGAGAAATATTATTTCATGACATATGCCAGATTAGTAATGGATTAAGGAAGTGGTACCCAATCTGTACAGTTACCAAGGAGTTGCTAGGTCGAAGGAGAGGTAGGGCATACACATGCACACACACACACACAATTAAAATGGGAATAGGTGCGGGCAAAGCCAGAGAAAAGAGAGAAGCTGTACAAGTTACACCTCAAGAAGCATAAATATCCTGTTGTGTTTTGAAGTCAAAAAAAGCTTTCATTATTAACACATTTATCTGTTTACTTAATTGGTTCAGTAATTTAAAAATACCCAATTCGTGCTTGCTTTGAGAATGTGATGATGTGACTAATCAGGTGTCACTTGCAGCCTGTTTAACTTGTGGTGTTGAAATGATGGATGGATGAAACACCTTTTAATACAGTGCCATACATAACCCTGATAAATGAGCGGAAGGAAGGCTTTCAATTCATCCTCTGATTAGAATGAACATGGCTAGTTGTGCATTCAACTACCCATCAATTTCAAAACCTACTAATCCAGTTTGAGATTGCTAAGAGTGGGATTGGCTATGTCAGCTGTCCTTGGCAGAAGGCAATGTTGAACAGGATATCATCCTCACAGCCTCACACATGCCAGTCTGTGACTACAGAGGTCAGTGGCAATACAAATTTTTAAGTAAATAAATTATGAAGCTTAAACTCTGCGTGTGTGTGTGTTACTGCAAGTGCCAGGATGTTTGATGGGGTGATTGGGGCTGATCGTGTTTTGCATGTGAGATTGCAATTAATTCCAATTGCCTCATTGAATTCCCTTGGATTGTAATTGAGATGTTGAACCCACAGAGGAATAAGAAAGGAACAAGAGATGGAAACGGAGGTTAAAGAGTGGAAAGAAGAATCGAAGATCTTATCTTTCAAGGATCTTTTATTGTCATTCCAACATTCATGTGTAGAAATGAGATTGCAGAGCTGGGAGACACCAGTGTGTGGTAGAGTGGAGACACTCAGCCGGGTGGAGAGCCCTGAGGAGAAGCATATGGCCAGCTCTCAAAGGGGCTGAAGAAGGTCACTCCATCTGAGCATCTTGGAGGTAGCAGGAGTGACCCATCGCTCAAAAGAGGTCCCTCCTAAGGTCAGGGAATGTCAGTGGAAATCAAAGGAGAGAGGCTCAATATGGTGCTGTGTTGGGAGCCTGTGAAGACTGCAGGTGCCCGAGCCTGGATCTTAAAGGTTGGCTGTTCCTATTTGGAGGATGTCGCTTTTGGCTGCAGGATCCCATCTGGGGTAAGCAGAGTCAGTCAGTTTTAAGAAGGATGCAGCAGGGCATGTGAGTTTTTATATAACCTTGTCCTGCCATATGTTTTAACTTCATTTTAATGGATTATTTATTTAGACTGTCTAACCTCCACACAGATCACTTTGATTTTATGGATTGTTTATGTTGTGACCTGTCACTCCCTATCTTGAACCCCAAAACATGAGTCTCAGTACGTTAGCAAAACCAGCTTTATTCAGCTTGGAAACAGGAACAGCACCATTATTTATTGTAGCAGGAACTACCGCTCTCCTATACAGAGAAACAGCAATCAGGCAGGGTCATGGCCAAGTAATACTGTTCCTTGAATTTATAATGTTCCTTGCATCACCCATCGATGACAGGCACTTATAGCGTGGCCGCAGTCAGCTTGGATTTGCTTTTACGGTGAGCAGTTGCCCCAACTGATAGGCTGTCTTCTATGGATGCAGAGATCATGCTTCGGGATGGTCTTCGACATGTTGTCCCATTGTGGGAGTCCCAAAAGAGTTTAGAAACCTTACAATGTATTGAAGCATTGCACATTGGTCACTGTTTGTTTTAAAGAAAAGCAGTTAAAACACCTTGCACCACCTCTTACTGACTGTGTGTGTCCTTATTTGCCTGGCTCATTCTTGGTCTACGACTATCAATGGTTCCCGGTTCAAGCTGCCAGGGACCACGGAGCCAACCTGTACCATCACACAGTCTACAACACTGATAAAAGGAGCTGCTCCGTTTGAGTACAAAAAGCAAGGCAAAGCTCAAACAATACAACATGTAATGCTTTAGGAGAAGCCATTAATCACTGAAATACAGTTAGCACAGGCTGCTAAAACGGAGTATTTTATTGTTAAAATTGAATTAGCAGATACTATATTACACTAACCCCTGAGGTCTGGTAATGTGAACTGCATACTCACCATTATCAATCTTTGTAATTTGGATGTGGTATAGACTATTCTTCAAAACTGTAAAACCGTGGCTGTAATAAACAAAATTATAGGGTTTATTCATTCAATAAGGATGACAGAAAATTAATATATGCAGGCATATACAGACAACACATAAACTTTGTTTTTTTCTTTCCCTTTTTCCTGTAAAGATTTAAAAACTTATTTTATTATTATTATTAATTTTATATCTCCCCTTTATAATTGTTGTCTAAAAAAGCATTATTCATTTAGGGGCAGCTTTTAAATACACTATAGAAAACATAATCGTTACCATAATCGAAACACCTCAGAATTCCAATAATAACTGAGAAAACTCATCAAAGATGGTACCACGATCTTTCTTAACATAGTAAATTCGTTATTAGATACAGGGGTCTTCCCAGACTGTCTTAAGACTGCTGTAGTTAAAGCCCTTCTTAAGAAACATAATCTCGACCCCTCGGCTCTTGAAAAAATTAGACCCATCTCTAACCTCCCTTTCTTAAGTAAAATTCTGGAGAAGGCAGTCATTATGCATTTAAATGACCACCTCAATAAACATGCTATTCTTGATAAATTTCAGTCAGGTTTTAGAACAAATCACAGTACAGAAACTGCACTCGTTAAAGTAGTAAATGATTTGCCAGTAAATGCAGACAGAGGCCATTTATCTGTTCTCATCCTTTTAGATCCGAGTGCCGCATTTGACACCATTGATCATAATATTCTTAGAAATCGCCTTAGTCAATGGGTGGGCCTCTCTGGCAGTGTCTTAAATTGGTTTGAATCCTACCTGGCAGGGAGAAAATTCTTTGTTAGTTGTGGTAATTACAACTCAAAGACACATGATATCCGATATGGTGTTCCACAAGGCTCTATCCTGGGTCCGCTGTTATTCTCAATCTACATGCTTCCGTTAGGTCAGATTATCTCAGGGCACAACGTGAGCTACCACAGCTATGCTGATGACACACAGCTGTATTTATCAATAGCACCTGATGACCCCGATTCTCTTGATTCACTAACACAATGTCTGACTTGTATCTCAGAATGGATGAATAGTAACTTTCTCAAGTTAAATAAAGAGAAAATTGAAATCTTAGTGATTGGCAATAATGGATACAATGAGGCTATTAGAAATAAACTGGATACATTAGGATTAAAAGTCAAGACGGAGGTAAAAAGCTTAGGGGTAACTTTTGACTGTAATCTAAATTTTAAATCGCATATTAATCACTAGGACAGCATTTTTTCACTTAAGAAACATAGCAAAAGTTAGAACTCTTATATCATTGAAAGATGCTGAGAAATTAGTTCACGCGTTTGTTTTCAGTCGACTAGATTACTGTAACCCACTCCTCTCAGGACTACACAAAAAAGACATAAATCATTTGCAACTAGTGCAGAATGCAGCGGCTAGAATCCTAACTAGAAAAAGAAAATCTGAGCACATCTCTCCAGTTTTGATGTCACTACACTGGTTACCTGTGTCATTCAGGATTGACTTTAAAATTCTGCTTATGGTCTATGAAGCCTTAAATACTCTCGCCCCATCTTATATATCGGAATGTCTGACACCATATATTCCAAATCGTAACCTCAGATCCTCAAATGAGTGTCTCCTTAGAATTCCAAGAACAAACCTTAAAATAAGTGGTGAGGCGGCCTTCTGCTGTTATGCACCTAAAATCTGGAATAGCCTGCCAATAGCAATTTGCCAGGCTAATACAGTGGAGCACTTTAAAACACTGCTGAAAACATATTACGTTAACATGGCCTTCTCATAACTTCACAGTAATTAAAATCCTGATACTCTGTATATCTAACTCATTATAATAACTACTCATGGTGGCTCTAAAATCTGTACTAACCCCTACTCTCTCTTCTGTTTCCTTTTCCGGTGTCCTTTTGGTAGTGGCTTACGCCACCACCATCTACTCAAAGCACCGTGATGTTCCAACAATGATGGATGGATTAAAAGCCAGAAGTCTGTATGACTATCCACATCAAATGACTCCGTGAGAACCCTAACTACAAAGAGGACTATTTCATTTATGTTAGGTAGAATGCCCAGAGGGGACTGGGCGGTCCCGTGGCCTGGAACCCCTGCAGATTTTATTTTTTTCTCCAGCCGTCTGGAGTTTTTTTTTTCTATACACCCTGGCCATCGGACCTTACTCCTTTTCTATGTTAACTAATGTTGTCTTATTTTCATTTTTTATTTTGTCTTTTATTTTTCTTTTCTTTATTATGTAAAGCACTTTGAGCTTCTTTTTGTATGAAAATGTGCTATATAAATAAATGTTGTTGTTATTGTTATTATGTCAACATTATATTAATAAGGGAAACAATGTAAAAGGATGCTTCAAAACTTCCAAAATGTAAATAAACAGTTTGAGTGCCATAATTGTATATATTCGTCACAATCTGCAGCTAAAGCCTTGTGTTCCATACTAAATAAAAAGAAGGAAATGGCAGTTTGTCCTACATGGAGTTACAATTCATTTGGGTAAATTGCATTCACTGTACTTTGCTATAAGTGATGGGACAGAAACACACATAGATGCATTAATATAATTAAGATAATTTTGATCACTATCTTAGTCAATAAGTCACTCTTGAGTGACTGTGTCTGTAACTATTCAAGATGACAGTTTGGTTTATCAAGAGATGTGACAAAAGTAGATACTGAATCTGTGTTTTCAAGTGAGCGGTTCAACCAGAGGTTGATTTTGGTCACAATGATTTTTTGTGTTCATTTTATTATTGCCTTTGACATAAATACCTAAAACAATAAAATGCGTAAATAAGTAAATCACGTCATAACAATGTTAACTGCAAGCAATATGATTTGACTAAGCTCATGAATTTAAAATGTCAATACAAACATAGAATTAATCTCCTACAGCCCACAAGCATCTCATTTATAAAGGTCAGCATCAAATTTTAAGGTCCAAATAATATTCTCATGGGTCTCAAAGCTTGTGAGCAAGTACTTTTATGAAATCTGGCAGTCCTGGGGCCTCATGTATAAATGGTGCGTACGCACAGAAATCATACCTTGTCGTACGCAAGTTCTCTGCTCGGTTTTGCAGACTGGCGGCACCCAGCGTCAAAGCAGTGCTACTGTTCCTGTGTGGTTACTCCTTATTTTCCTGACGCGGCTTTATAAATACACTGAAACTAACCGCATATTGTTTATTAGTGTAATGCATCTGATTGTAATTAACTTGTAACAATATAATGGTCAGGGAATAGCCATAGTATTCCAAATACCATAACTGCTTTAGCGTTGTTACTTTCACTGCACCTTCTTCTTCTTTCAGCTGCTCCCGTTAGGAGTTGCCACAGCGGATCATCTTTTTCCATATTACTCTCACTGCAGCACTCGGAGTATTTATATAACTGTATGTGAGTGTGAATCACAGCAGCAGCTGATCGGAAAGAGAATTATCGGTATACAGCATCAGGCACATGCTACCTCAGCCACGGCAAAACGTTTCAAAGCCTTTCCTGTACGGACCTCGCGGTTCAGAAACAGTTTCATTCCAAGAACTATAAACGCACTCAATCATTGCTCCTTGTAGAACTGTTTGTACTTATAAGTACAATTACCTCACTGTAAACTTACACTACAGTTATAATATTGCACAACCTGAGCCACTTAATAAAGCGTGTATTTACATATGATGACGATATCATTTATAAGATGAAATGCAGCAAAATATGTTTATTATATTATACAGATAAAACTTTAACTTCATTTAAATAATCTATATTCTTCACTGGGACTGGCATGAAGGATTGAATAATTAAACATGTACTATGAAGATAGTTCAATATTCCTTAAACTTTTTGAAGAATCGGCGCTCTAAGCTTACAGATGGCTTAACATCTATTACAGAGCTGATTGTGTGGCAATCGGTTACTTGGAGAAAGAAAAGCAAGAACTACAAGGGCGGCCACGCCAATATATATCTATACTAATAAAAGGCAAAGCCCTCACTGACTCACTCATCACTAATTCTCCAACTTCCTGTGTAGGTAGAAGGCTGAAATTTGGCAGGCTTATTCCTTACAGCTTACTTACAAAAGTTAAGCAGGTTTCATTTCGAAATTCTACACGTAACGGTCATAACGGTCGACAACATCCGCCATGTTGAACTTTCTTATTTACGGCCCCATCTTCACGAAATTTGGTAGGTGGCTACCCTGTGCTAACCAAAACCGATGTACATACTTATTTCAGTGGTATGATGCCAATGTCGGCCGCCATATTGAACTTTTCAACGGTCTTTGTTACTTATGGGTCCATCTTCAAGAAATTTGGTACGTGGGTTCCCAACGCTAACTGAATCCTACTTACGTACATATATACGTCCATAGCCTGCAGCTTGGTCACCGTGTGAGGCGGTGTTGGGTCCCAAATCCCAATGCCTCCCACGTTGTTGGCTGCCTGCCTATACAGTATAAGGCCGTCCGTCTCTCTGGTCTCTACATTCCCTTCCTTGCTTCTCCACGGGATTCATGTCTCCATGCTGATAACTACAGCCTTTTTATTTAATCCACGGCTTCTCCATTGTTTTATTGTTCGTTTATTACGATTATAGTTATTGTGTAGGTATTTTAGACTTACTTTACATTGTTCGGGTACCCATTTCCTTTATCATTCCAACCGTACCCCCATTAACATGTCTATCGAGGTGATCACCATTGATCAAAGAACTGTCACTTACCGAGTGGTTTCCATGCCCGGAGATGGCACCTACCTTTTCCATTCTCTTTGTTACATATCTGGAGGAACATTGTGTCTTATGTATTGAATGACTGGGACAGGTTCAAGGTGTGGACTGATGATGGTACAGGAGATAATTACACTACACAGGAGCACTATAAGAGTGAAATGCTTAAGCCCTTCACCTGTGGTTCTGCATGTGAGTGGATGGCTGCCGCTGACTTGTTCAGTTGTCGCTTTCAAGTGTTCCGAAATGGCCAAATATTTTACACCTTTCGACAACTGCCAATGCCTCTTAAACATCTTAGACTCACAGGTGACGATTTCAGTAGTGGACACTTTGATGTTTATGAATGTTTAAACTCTCAAAAGCTGGATGTGAAGTTATCGATGAAACCGGCTGTATGCTTACAATGCTTGACAGATGCCGAATGTCACTTCAGCACAAGTCCTGCAAATACTGTCGTCATTGAAACAAACCATGTAACTCAAACCGATTATGACAGTAGCAATCCAAGCTGTGAGATGTGAAACAAGATTACTGTTTACATGGCCAACCGTATGTTGCATGCTCAAGAGTAAGCTCAGCACACAGCTTGATCATATTACAACCGGAGGGCCGAACTCAAAATGTGGTATACAAAGAGATCCTTAACAAATAATTATTGGTATATTTTCCCTCAGTTTAAAAAGGTTTAATTTTCTTCTTAATAAAAATTTTAAGTCAGTACTTCGCCGCTGCGAAGCGCGGGTATTTGCTAGTTGAATATAAAACAGAAAGAAAATAACGACACAGCTAAAAACGCAGCGACAAATTTCGGCAAAAGTTAAATGATTGTGTCATGAACACGAGGCGGCTATGCAGTGTCTGCAACGGACGTGGCCATCCACCGTGCATAAGCTTCCTTATTGACATTGGCGGGCTAATGGGCCACCGATTCTTTCTCTGCCCAGGGCCACCACAAGCCTAGTGCCGCCCCTGAGTAATGCAGCAATAAATTATTTCACCGAAGGTCGCACACAATCACTGCGCTGTGAAACCCATGTTTAATAACATGCTTTAACTCCTATCATCATGAAAATGATATCACGTATACATCTCAGTATTTTAGTTATTCAGAGAGCTGTAATATCACGAATGTAATGGACTCTGTGTCCAGTTGGAGGAAGAGAGCCGGTTTAAGAAGCAAATAGTGATTCACATACATAGGCATATAGAAGATCAAATACAAAACAAAGCATTTAACGTGCTACTTTATTTACGATGTGATTTGAGAAACTGGTTTATTAAACCATTTTAAGATGAAGTTTATGATGTTCTACTTTAATGACAAAATAAACTACATGATTAAAGTGGAAATTTCGAGATTGAAGTGACATTTCATGCTATTTCCCCACTGTTTGCCTTTTTTTTCTCTGTACCCTAATAAGCTTTCATATGACACTCAGAAAGTGGGCTACAACTCGCCTTTTCACAGCGTCTTTGATATATGACTTCTTTTTTATTTCCGGCACTGTGCGATTTTGTGAACGTGAGCTTTCATGTTTCTCCAACACCCTATGTGACTCGATCAACTTCCTTTTGTTGATTATACCACAGTTTAATTAAACAAATAGTATGTTTTTCTTTTGCCTCCACTTGGTATTCGCTGAAATTTATATATTTTTCCCCATGCTTTTCCCATTGTCTTTTCACAGAAGGCTGCGCTTAAGGGTGATTTATATTGATTTGCATATTCAAAGAGGCGTAATTCTGAGGAGGAGTTGGGGCATTACATTAAGAGTGTGCAGGAGCGTTACTTTTCACGCTGATTGGGATTTATGTAGCGGAAGAACGTGGAAGTTGGAGTACGCACAGATTCCTGCATCTGGATTTTTCTGTGCGTAAGCACATTTCTGCTTTTGTGCTTACGCCATGTTATAGTGCGAATTCTACGCACGGCGTTATACATGAGGCCCCTGGTCTTGATTGATCTGAGCCATTTAACAAATGAAGGAGAGTGAACAGATATTGGGATCGGGTGTGACAGCTCAGGTAAGATTTAATGGCTGTACATTTCAGACAATTTTGGCTAACGTTGCTGCAATAGGATTAAACTGTGGTTGAGGTGGGTTAGGAGAGAACAGCTATTCACCTATTAAATTTGTAATAGCAGGACCTTTGAAATAAATTACAGATTCAACTTCTTAAACTGATCATGAATATGTAAAGCCCAGAGTTTTGTATTGCTCTACTTTTTTGCTACTAAACATGTGCTCTACATTTGTTGCTTTTTTACATGATTTTTGTATCTCTACTTTTAGTTTTTTTTTTACTGATTCATTTCAGTTTTTGTGTTTCATACTCCACAATAAGAATAAAAGGCAGTACATCTTACATAAAACAGTTACTGCTATGTTAGATGTTATCCCTATTTTCCATTACTCTACATAAAAATGGAAAATAAGTAAAAGAGTTGTGTAACTTTAGAAGTTGCAGGGCTATCACATTTATCTGTGTCACCTTCTGTTTTTTTTCTTTATTTTTCCATCTAACTTCTTAATTCAACAACATTTTGCAAAACTCGTTATTTAAATACCTGTGTGAATTTGTCCTGTATTGGAAGATATCATTCACCATTGCCTTTAAAGATAAGCATGTAAAAACTTCACAGTGTACTGTGTGTAGCAGTGAAGGTAATTTGAGATAAATTGGCTCTGAAGGAAAAATGAAAGCTGTAGTTGTAAACATGTAGAGAACTCAAATGTAGCCTAACATAGCAAAAATCTTTCTGGGCACATATATTTCATATTAAAAGATAAGCAGCCCCATGTGAATTAATGAAGGAAAAAAATCATATGCTCTCTTCCAGACATAAAGTACCAAGCTGTGTTAGATTTGTTGATGAAATTTATAGATTTGTGGTCTCTTTGGACAAACCAAGAAAAAAAGACATACAAGTTACTTTGCCACAGGTGGGAACAAAAGGACAGATTTTCCAAAATTTAAAGTGCACTGCTTTGATAGATAGATAGATAGACAGACAGACAGACAGACAGGATTTTATCTTTCCCCAGTAGTGATATATTTTAGCCATAGTAGCATTAATCTTGATACTTAGCTACCCGCTTAGACTCAGTGTAAATTATAATAAGAACAGTTAAGATTTATTACTACAACTGATTGAAAATGATAATTTTCATAATTAAACATGTATTTTTATAAAGATCATAAGCAGCATAACCTAGTGATTAAGGTTTGGTCTTGAGAATGCAGGTATTGGATTGCAGATAGGACAATAAAAAATAAAAATTTAAATAAAGAATCATTGTCAAAGTTATTAAGAAAGCCTCTTAGCCTTCCTTGACAGTAATGATACCTTACCCAGGCGTACAGTGTCCATTTTAGGACATCATCATTTTTCACTACTACAGTCATCAAATATCAATATTACTTCATATAATGTGTCACTAATCATTGAAGATGTCGTCATTTTTCACTTCCTAGGTCAAACATTAGCATTACTCCGTATCATGTATCAGTAGTCACTTGTCTCACATTACTACTCTGCTTTCACTCATCAGGCATGACTTAGTCCCATAAGGACAGATGTGATTTTCAAACAAGAATATACATCTGGGAACAGCCTGTTAACAAGTGTCTAGTGAAGAGCAGTGAAATTCTGAGCTGCAAAGGCTACACGGACAGGATCTTTCATTAAACACCCACCCACAATTTCAGTTTAATACCACTGCCAGAGATTCAGGGAGAACAAAAAATACTGAACAAAAGACGTGATACTGAAAATTGCTGTTATCCATTCAGGATCTCAGAAGCACAAAGCAACTGAAGCTTAAGAATTCATTTGCATGTTGTAATCAGCACTTCAACAGTGGAGACAAACAGACACACACAAATGTAGTTCATCGCATCTACTGGACTCCTTACATTTGAGAAGTGCCTCGGTCTGCTATCTGCTGTCATTTTAACTATTGCATCGCTATATGTCTAAGAGTTTAGAAAAGCATTGCGGTCTATAGATATACAACTTCTTAAAACATTACAGCTATTTTGTCATAGCATATTTTCATTTCCAATTAGACAGTAATGTTAAATTCCTTTAGTTATTTGTTTAGACATGCAGTCAAAAGGTGGATGCTATGTAGCCTCATCTGTGCATCTACTGGTGTCATTAGGCAGATTTGCAGATTCAGGGGTTTTAAGTACTGAAATCTACATCTTCTGTGGGTATTCATTATAAGCTCTCTTAAAGGCAAACCTTTTGATAGAGTGTGACACACTGTTTACTTCAAATGCATATTTTGCAGTTCATATTTCCTGAATACAGCTGCCAATGCACTTGAATTGCACTTTGCTTATTTTCTAATGTAATTTTATATATATGATAATACTGGTGGAATCCCTTTGTAATGAAATTCATGAAACCATAAAAATATTTTGTTATAACAAATATGGGAAAAATACGTATACTGTTGTGATCGGAGTTACCAGTGATTTGCCATCTCTAACAGCAGCAGCGCAGGGCAAAGTAATTGGTTGTCCACTGCAGAATCAGGCTTACCATGTAACATGCTTGTTACATGATGTTTACATTTAACACCAGGCTTTGACTTGCTCTTCCTCACACTCTCTTGATCTGCAACAACAGTGGTTCCAAGGTGCTGGTGTTCTTCTAATCTGAAGTTGGGAGCTAAAGCAGGTGTCTTATGTGCTTGACTGCTGAAGTAACAGCTCCTATTTTGAATGAAGTCTTGAGACTATACCTGCCTTCTCTATACAGTAATTAAATATCTGTATTTTCTTTGGAAACCTGGACTCATCTTCCTGTGTCTTGTGCAACCCTATGACCCAAGCTTGACAATACCTGTATAAAAAAACAGTCCTTCTTAAACTAAAACATATTTTATTTGAAAGAGATGTTAGATGTCATTTTTTTAATAGAAATACGAGTATTTTTTTTTTCGATCTTTCAAAGTTGTTCTGAATGCTTTATTTAAACGTCATTTTTCTTCATTATGGAATCAACTTTTTCTAAGATTGATCATTTTTATTACAGTGTAAATTGATGCAATTTCTCACTTCATTTGTTCACTGCGCTACACATGACATAGTAACTCGTATATACGATCTTGTGTGTAGCCGATTTTCACCTTACAATTGTCTCTAATTTTACAAATCCAGATTTTATTTGTACTGATTTTATATTATATTATATTATCCATCCATTATCCAACCCGCTATATCCTAACTACAGCGTCACAGGGATCTGCTGGAGCCAATCCAAACCAACACAGGGCACAAGGCAGGAAACAAATCCCGGGTAAGGCGCCAGCCTACTGCAGTATATTATATTATATTATGCATGCCGTCTGTCGCCACTCACCCTGCTGATTATCTCTGCTAAAAAAATGAAAAATGAAAACTTATAACTAATGCCTGATGAGCAAAAACTAAGTACTGATGAGTGATGGCTTGATGAACGATGAGTAGTGATGTGTGATGAGCAACTCCTGACTAGTAACAAGTGATGAATGACTACTGATACATAATATGGAGTAATACTGATGTTTGACTGTAAAAGTGAAAAATGGTGGTGTCCTAAAATGGGCACCGTACAGGGGTCTCATGCATTGAACATGCTCACACTTGGAAACGTATGTAAGCCATTTCTTGTACAAAAGTCAGAATTTATAAAAGTCCTAAATTATCAGTGTTAATAACTAGTATATGTCACTTTTCATCCATCAGTTTCTAATACAAAGTATTTACAGTAGGCTGAGTTTTTATAAACAGTAAACTTAACCAGTTTATTAACACACATGGCAACCTGCATGTATCAAATGATCTTTGGAAACTGCTGAAGATTTGTCATATTTTTATATAACAGTACTATGTGTTCTTAAAAGAAAAGCTTAAACTAGAAAGCAAATTAGAAATTCTAATGTGACAAAAGTGCTTCAATGGCAGTTTACTAAACATAATGAGACAAGGGTGTGGTAATCCAAGGTAAAACCTAATGTGTAAGCAATCAAGCATTAGAAAACCAAATGTAGCTACTCAACTGGGTTTAAGTGCTTCCCAGGTCCCACACACTTCCTGACTTAAGTTTACCAAAGGTCTGGTCATGATAGTAGCTCCGCAAGAATTTGAAGATTTAAAATAGGGGCCATTGAAGCAAACTTAAATTAGCATTTTAAATTATTTTTTAATCATTTATTATAATGTGATATATGAAAGATATTCAAACTCTTTATACAGGGATAAAATGCTTCCACAGGCCATTTTCATTAGAATAGATAAGGCATGCAGAATACTGCTGCTATTCTGTTGTATTAAAAAAAAAAAGCCAGAATGCAAAAATAAAGCAGTTGCTTAGTACATCAAAATATTCAGTATGCATGTCCAGTCACTTTTATTTTTATACTGTTTATTGGACAAGTGGGGAAATGGTAGGGATCAGATATACAGTACAGGCCAAAAGTTTGGACACACCTCCTCATTCAATGTGTTTTCTTTTTTTTCATGACTGAAGGCATCAAAACTATGAATGAACACATGTGGAGTTATGTACTTAACAAAAAAAGGTGAAATAACTGAAAACATGTTTTATATTCTAGTTTCTTCAAAATAGCCACCCTTTGCTCGATGAGCTTCAACAGATGAACATGGTTTTCACTTCACAGGTGTGCCTTATCAGGGTTATTTAGTGGAATTTCTTGCTTTATCAATGGCGTTGGGACCAGCAGTTGTGTTGTGCAGAAGTCAGGTTAGTTGGACGATCATTTATTTTTCAACAGGACAATGACCCCAAACACACCTCCAGGCTGTGTAAGGGCTATTTGACCAAGAAGGAGAGTGATGAAGTGCTGTAAATGGTCATGAAAATAAAGAAAACACATTGAATGAGGAGGTGTGTCCAAAATTTTGGCCTGTATTGTGTATATATATATATATATATATATATATATATATATATATATATATATATATATACATACACACACACAGTATATACACACATATATATATATATATATATACACACACATATATATATACTGTATATACATATATATATATATATATATACACTCATACATACATATATATATATATAAACTAGCAGAATACCCGCGCTTCACAGCGGAGAAGTAGTGTGTTAAAGAAGGTACGAAAAGAAAAGGAAAAATTTTAAAAATAGCGTAACATGGTTGTTAATGTAATTGTTTTGTCATTGATATGAGTGTTGTTCTCATATATATATATATATATATATATATATATATATATATATATATATATATATATATATATATATCTATCTATACCTATATCTATATATATATATATATATATATATATATAGCAAAATACCCGTGCTTGGCAGCGGAGAAGTAGTGTGTTAAAGGAGGAAAGAGAAAGAAAAGGAAACATTTTGAAAATAACGTAACATGATTGTCAATGTAATTGTTTTGTCACTGTTATGAGTGTCGCAGTGAGATATATATATATATATATATATATATATATAGCAAAATACCCGAGCTTCACAGCGATGTTGTGTGTTAAAGAAGTTATGAAAAAGAAAAGGAAACATTTTAAAAATAATGTAAGATGATTGTCAACGTAATTGTTTTGTGTATTTGGCGGCAGCGTCACAAAGTTTTTTTCGTCTAGCTGCATCAGAAAATGTACCACGACGTCTGACACGCCTCCTTTTTAGTGTTTCTCAGAGTTTGGATTGCTGCTGTCATAATGGGTTTGAGTCTACATATATATATATATATATATATATATATATATATATATATATATATACACACACATACATAAATACATAGATACATATAAATATATATATATATACATACATATCTTCATATCTACATACATATCTACATATACACATATATATATATATATACATACCTATCTACATCATATATACACACACATACATACATTCACACACACAAATTATATATATGTGTGTATGTATGTATGTATGTGTGTGTGTGTGTGTGTGTGTGTGTATATATATATATATATATAATGTAGATAGGGGTGTGTGTGTGTATATATATATACACATACATATACTTGTGTGTATGTTTGTGTGTCTATATGTGTGTGTATAGCTTTGGTCACTGAGTGCAAGGGAAAAATAATAAAATATAGTCTATAAGTTATTAAACAGTAAAACATTAACGTTTTAAGAAGTACAGGTACATTGAGCACTACTGGAGTGGTTTCAGGTAAACTACATTTTAAAGACTGTGTAACACAACAGGTAAGTAACTAACAGCAGCTAAAATGTATATGGATCATCTCGGTAGTAGATCCCTTTTGAAAGGCGCTACACGACGGCTGTGGTATAGAAATTACATTTTCTATGTGAACGTTCAAATTTGTGCCTCTGGTAATGTGCCTTACCGGCATTTAAAGAAAATTAGTTTTGTGTCCTCTGCAGTGTTAAGAGAGAAAGGCTTTGGTTTGGGATAAAAGGAAAAAAGGTGTAAAGAAAGGAAAGTTGCCTTTTTCTTTTATATAGTATAGAGAGATGTGTTCGCTGACGTTATGATTGCCTTTTGGGGACAGTCGCGGTGGGTCTTGTGTAGACTGGTGAGATGTCCCTGCCATTAATCGGCTGTGATGGCACTGTCAGTCCTCCACTCGTGTGCGTGTCTTCATAATCCGAGCTGACGACCTCATAATCGTATACGTGCAAAAGAAAGTGCAAATCGCCATAATATTAGTTTGTCTGGGCTATAGCTCAGGGGGAGGATGAAAAAAATTAAAAGTGCTCACTTTGACTTAAGGCAGAAGCGCAGTCAGCGTCTCAAAGGCCGGCACAGCTATGCACGCGTGCTGGCTGCTCAACTTTTGCTGAGCAGGAGACCCCAGTTTTTGCAGACACGTTCACGATATCAAAAGTCTCAGCGCTCTTTGGAGGTCATTCATATATATATGATATATATATATATATATATATATAGCAAAATACCAGCTACGCAGCAGAGAAGTAGTGTGTTAAAGAAGTAATGAAAAAGAAAAGGAAACATTTTAATAATAACGTAACATGATTGACATTGTCATGAGTGTTGCTGTCATATATATGCCTGCCTAAATAAGTCACCCTCGCGGAAAAATTATAAAATGGAAGGAGGATTACACTGAGTATGGCTTTACCAAAACAATTATTGATGGCGAATCAATTATTCATAAACCTTGAATTGGTGATCTGTTTTTCTGTGTTAACCTCATATTTTTTCATACTTCTTCTCAAACTAAGGTGGTGCGAGGGTAAAATGAATCGGGATGCACTGATCAATGTAATCGGTGTACCAGGAAATCATGCATTGACAAAAGCTCCCCTTTTCTTGTAATGCAAAGTGTGATTAAATGCATTATTTTTTAACGCGTTATGGAGCACATGTATCGAAGCTTCTCAGCTGTGCTTGTGCTAAGAAAAGGAAAGATTTTAAAAATAAGGTAACATGATTGTCAATGTAACCTTTTGTAAGTAGTGCCTGGAGGATTCAGTGTGGAGAAACTCTAGAGACAGCGTGTGTATTAACTTGTGGATTTTTCTGTGAGTATTTGGTGGCAGTCTGGCGAAGTTGCTTCGGAAGACGGAGTTAGCCGCGGAGCTCAGCTTAGATCAAAATGAGCTAAATGGGAGGGGTGATGATGACGTGACTCTCCCACCCGCCTTAACTGTCAAACCCCTCACAAACACAGTCTCTCGGAATTTGCATAAGCACACCCCTTCACCTACAATTTTAACTTAGTTACAAAGTGATCAAAACTCTCGTTTATATCCTGCGCCATCTTATTAAACTTGTATACCGCATTCCCGTGGGCATGTGAAACGCCAGCGGTAGCCTGTCTATGAACTTAATTTAAAGTTTAGGTTTACACCTTGCTTTCTTTCCGAGGTAGCAGCACTCATGAATATGGTAGTATATGTCACTCGCTCGCTTCTTATTGTTTCGCTGCCTTCTCAATTATATAATGCATGTTTTCTTAAGCGCTTTTTGGAGGTCTTCCTGGTTTTCTACGCACTGCGTTGACAGTCAGTTCACGTGATTACGTGGGAGGCGTGATGATGTCACACGAAACTCCGCCCCCCCCCAAGGTCTTTCCAGCTCAACTCCATTACAGTTAATGGAGAAAAATACCTTCCAGTTATGACCATTAGGCGTAGAATTTCGAAATGAAACCTGCCCAACTTTTGAAAGTAAGCTGTAAGGAATGAGCCTGCCAAATTTCAGCCTTCTACCCACACGTGAACTTGGAGAATTAGTGATGAGTCAGTGAGTGAGTGAGTGAGTGAGTGAGGGCTTTGCCTTTTATTAGTATAGATATATATATATACACACACACACACAAATACACATATACATAAATATAGTGGAGAAGTAGTGTGTTAAATAAGTTAAGAAAAAGAAAAGGAAACATTTTAATAATAATGTTACATGATTGTCAATGTAATTGTTTTGTGACTGTTATGAATGTTGCTGTCATCAAAGATTTGATTATCATTATTTCTTTCAATCAGGTTCGTATTTGGAGGATGTGTTGTGTTCAAGTTATATTCCATGTTTGTCAACTGTTGTAAAGATAACAGGTTTCATTCATCAAAATGTTCACTACCCAAATCGGTACTCGTGAATCTAAGATGTTTAACAGGCATTCCTGGTATTAAGTTGTGGATTTGCCTGCGAATATTTAGCGGCAGCGTATCTATGAACTTAATTTAAAGTTAAGCTTTACACCTTGCTTTCCTATTCGTTTGCATAAGCACAGTCCTTCACCAGCAATTTTAACTCCATTACAAAGTAATCAAAAGTCTTGTTTATACCGTGTCTACTCATTAAACTTGTATCTCGCGAATATCGTATTCGTTGTAGGCATGACAAATGCCAGCGGCAGCGTGTCTATGAACTTAATTTAAACTTAAGGTTTACACCGTGCTTTGTTTCCGCAGTAGCTGCACTTATGAATATGCTTGTATGCGTCACTCGCTTCATATTTTTTTGCTGCCTTCTCAATTGTGTAATGCTGATGGATGGCCTTATATGGGCAGGCACTCAATCATGTGGGAGGCGTGACGATGAGGGACGCAACTCCGCTCATGCACACACTTTATGTAATGCTCCAACTCCTCCCAGAATTATGCCTCTTTGAATATGCAAATCAATATAAATCGCCCTTAAGCTCAGCCTTCTGTGAAAAAACAATGGGAAAAGCACGGGGGAAAATATAAGAAATATATAATATAAGAATTTCAGCGAATACCAAGTGGAGGCAAAGGAAAAACATACTATTTGTTTAATTAAACCGTGGTATAATCAACAAAAGGAAGTTGATCGAGTGACATAGCGTGTTGGAGAAACTTGAAAGCTCACGTTCACAAGTTGCACAGTGCTGGAAATAAAAAAGAAGTCACATATCAAAGTCGCCGTGAAAAGGCGAATTGTAGCCCACTCTCTGAGTGTCATATGAAAGCTTATTAGGGTACAGAGAAAACAAAAGGCACACAATGGGGGAAAAAGCAAGAAATGTCAACTTCAATCTCGAAATTTCCACTTTAATCATGTAGTTTATTTTATCACTAGCAGAATACCCGCGCTTCGCATGGGAGAAGTAGTGTGTTAAAGAAGGTACGAAAAAGAAAAGGAAAAATTTGAAAAACAACGTAACTTGATTGTTAATGTAATTGTTTTGTCATTGATATGAGTGTTGTTCTCATATCTATCTATATATATATATATATCTCTATCTATCTATCTATATATATATATGTTGTTTTCATATCTATCTATATATCTCTATATATATATCTCTATCTATCTATCTATCTATCTCTATATATATATATATATATATATATATATATATATATACCAGCTTGGCAGCGAGAAGTAGTGTGTTAAAGAAGGAAAGAGAAAGAAAAGGAAACATTTTAAAAATAATGTAACATGATTGTCAAAGTAATTGTTTTGTGTATTTGGCGGCAGCGTCACAAAGTTTTTTTCGTCTAGCGGCATCAGAAAATGTACCACAACGTCTGACATGCCTCCTTTTTAGTGTTTTCTCACAGCTTGGATTGCTGCTGTCATATATATATACACACACACACACACACATACATACATATATATACACATACATATCTTCACATCTACATATCTATATACATATCTACATATACACATACATATATATATATATATATATATATATATATATATATATATATATATATATATATATATATATATATATATATATATATATATATATATATATATATATATATATATATATATATATACATACCTATCTAGGTGTATAGCTTTGGTCACTGAGTGCAAGGGAAAAATAATAAAATATAGTCTATAAGTTATTAAACAGTAAAACATTAACGTTTTAAGAAGTACAGGTACATTGAGCACTACTGGAGTGGTTTCAGGTAAACTACATTTTAAAGACTGTGTAACACAACAGGTAAGTTGTGCCTTACCGGCATTTAAAGAAAATTAGTTTTGTGTCCTCTGCAGTGTTAAGAGAGAAAGGCTTTGGTTTGGGATAAAAGGAAAAAAGGTGTAAAGAAAGGAAAGTTGCCTTTTTCTTTTATATAGTATAGAGAGATGTGTTCGCTGACGTTATGATCGCCTTGTGTAGACTGGTGAGACGTCCCCGCCATTAATCGGCTGTGATGGCACTGTCAGTCCTCCACTCGTGTGCGTGTTTTCATAATCCGAGGTGAGGACCTCATAATCGTCTACGTGCAAAAGAAAGTGTGAATCGCCTTAATATTATTTTGCCGTGGTGTAGAAAAGGGGTCCCGTGTTTGCACTTGTCTGGGCTATAGCGCAGGGGGAGGATGAAAAAAATTAAAAGTGCTCACTTTGACTTAAAGCAGAAGCGCAGTCAGCGTCTCAAAGGCCGGCACAGCTATGCGCGCGCGCTGGCTGCTCGACTTTTGCTGGGCAGGAGACCACAGTTTTTGCAGACACGTTCATGATATCAAAAGTCTCAGCGCTCTTTGGAGGTCATTCATATATTATATATATAGCAAAATCCCCGCGTCTCGCAGCGGAGAAGTAGTGTGTTAAAGAAGTAATGAAAAAGAAAAGGAAACATTTTAATAATAACGTAACATGATTGACATTGTCATGAGTGTTGCTGTCATATATATGCCTGCCTAAATAAGTCACCCTCGCTTTGCTCTTACTTTATTTACCGTTCATTTAATCATGGCTATTGGCGGAAAAATTATAAAATGGAAGGAGGATGGCTTTACCAAAACAATTATTGATGGCGAATCGATTATTCATAAAGCTTGAATTGGTGATGTTTTTCTGTGTTAACCTCATATTTTTTCAGACTTCTTCTCAAACTAAGGTGGTGCGAGGATAAAATGAATCGGGATGCGCTGATCAATGTAATCGGTGTACAGTACCAGGAAATCATGCATTGACAAAGCTCCCTTTGCTTGTAATGCAAAGTGTGATTAAATGCATTATTTTTTAACGCGTTATGGAGCACATGCATCGAAGCTTCTCAGCTGTGCTTGTGCTAAGAAAAGGACAGATTTTAAAAATAACGTAACACGATTGTCAATGTGACCTTTTGTAAGTAGTGTCTGGAGGATTCAGTGTGGAGAAACTCTATAGAGACAGCGTGTGTATTAACTTGTGGATTTTTCTGTGAGTATTTGGTGGCAGTCTGACAAAGTTGCTTCGGAAGACGGCATTAGCCGCGGAGCTCAGCTCAGACCGAAATTAGATGAATGGGAGGGGAGATGATGACGTGACTCCCCACCGCCTTAACTGTTAATCCCCCACAAACACAGTCTCGGAATTTGCATAAGCACACCCCTTCACCTACAATTTTAACTTAGTTATAAAGTGATCAAAACTCTCGTTTATATCCTGCGTCCTCTCATTAAACTTGTATCCCGCATTACCTGTGGGCATGTGAAACGCCAGCGGTAGCCTGTCTATGAACTTAGTTTAAAGTTTAGGTTTACACCTTGCTTTCTTTCCGAGGCGTGATGATGTCACACGAAACTCCGCCCTTCCAGCTCAACTCCATTACAGTTAATGGAGAAAAATACCTTCCAGTTATGACCATTAGGCGTAGAATTTCGAAATGAAACCTGCCCAACTTTTGTAAGTAAGCTGTAAGGAATGAGCCTGCCAAATTTCAGCCTTCTACCTACACGGGAAGTTGGAGAATTAGTGATGAGTGAGTGAGTGAGTGAGTGAGGGCTTTGCCTTTTATTAGTATAGATTAAAGTAGAACATCATAAACTTCATTTTAAAATCGTTTAATTAACCAGTTTCTCTAATCACATTTAATTAAAGTAGCACGTTAAATTCTTTGCTTTGTATTTGATCTTCTATGTGCTCTGTGTGTGAATCACTACTTGCTTCTTAAACCGGCTCTCTTCCTCCGACTGGACACAGAATCCATTACATTTGTGATATTACAGCTCTCTGAATAACTAAAATACCGAGATGTATACGTGATATCATTTTCATGATTATAGGAGTTAAAGCACGTTATTAAACATGGGTTTCATGGTGCAGTGATTGCGTGCGACCTTCGATTAAATTATTTATTGCAGCAGTACACAGGGGCGGCTCTAGGCTTGTGGCGGCCCTGGGAGGAGAAAGAATCGGTGGCCCCTTCGCACACCAATGTAATAGACATTAAGCCATCTGTAAGCTCAGAGCGCTGATTCTTCAAAACGTTTAAGGAACATTGAAATATCTTCGTAGTGCATGTTTAATTATTCTATCCTTCACGCCAGTCCCAGTGAAGAATATAGATTAACTTCATTTAAATAAAGTTTTATCTGTATAATATAATAAACATATTTTGCTGCATTTCATCTTAAAAATGATATTGTCATCATATGTAAATACACGCTTTATAAAGTGGCTCAGGTAGTGCAATATTATAACTGTAGTACAAGTTTACAGTGAGGTAATTCTACTGTACTTATAAGTACAGATAGTTCTACAAGAAGCAATTGATTGAGTGCATTTAAAGTTCTTGGAATGAAACTGTTTCTGAACCGCGAGGTCAGTACAGGAACGGCGTTGAAACGTTTTGCCATGGCTGAGGTAGTGTGTGCTCGAAGCTGTATACCGATAATTCTCTTTCCAGCTGCTGCTGTGATTCCCCACTCAGATACGGTGATATAAATACTCCGAGTGGTGCAGTGAGAGTAAAATGGAAAAAGATGATCCGCTGTGGCAATTCCTAATGGGAGCAGCTGAAAGAAGAAGAAGGTGCAGTGAGAGTAACAACGCTAAAGCAGTTATGGTATTTGGAATACTACGGCTATTCCCTGGACCATTATATTGTTACAAGTTAATTACAATCAGATGCATTACACTAATAAACAATACGCGGTTAGTTTCAGTGTATTTATAAAGCTGCGCCAGGAAAATAAGAGAGTAACCACACAGGAACAGTAGCACTGCTTTGACGCTGGGTGCTGCCAGTCTGCAAAACAGAGCGGAGAACTTGCGTACGACAAGGTATGAGGTACCGTGGAAAAGTGCGTGGCTTTACGCCAAGTGTAGGTTTTATGCATCACAATTTGAACGTGGAAAAGTTCTTACGCAACATTTCTGTGCTTACACACCGTTTATACATGAGGCCCCAGGCCTTTTCCAATGCCATTATCTTCACTGCCTCCACTCCTCTCCTCCGAGCTCTGTCCACTCTAACCCGACTCCAGCTGATGAATGGAGGGAGGCAGCACCTTTTATGCTGCCCCAGATATGCTCCAGGTGCCCCTTGATGAACCGCTGGCACTTCCTGGTGTGGCAGAAGTGCTGGCTGAGCACCTGGGTGTCCCTGGTTTTCCTTTCGCCAGCACCACCGGGTGTGGTCGGAAGTGCTGACGTCCAGGGCTTCATAGGCATCCGGGCACCCCCTGGCGGTGACCACAGGCCCTTATGGGGTTGAGCTTCCCTCTTCCGGTCCTTCCAGGCGTCCCGGCTGGGTACCGCCCCCAGCTGCTCGCCACTATATATTATATATATATATACATACATACAGTGGAACCTCGAGGTACAAGTTTAATTCGTTCCAGCACTGAGCTTGTATAGCGAACTTCTCGTATCTAGAACAAACTTCCCCATTGAAAATAATGGAAATCCAGTTAATCCGTTCCGCACCCCCAAAAATATCAACATAAAAATCAATTTTCATAACAAATAACACTGATAAATAATATATACAAGTGGAACCTCGGTTTGCAAGTAACTTGGTTTACGAGTGTTTTGCAAGACGAGCTAAATTTTTTAATTAATTTTGACTTGATAAAACGAGCGATGTCTTGCAATACAAGTAGTATGGATACACTTTGTCTGCTGAGCATCATGTGAGCATAACTGAGCTGATGGTTCTTATCTCTCGTGCACATCTCTCTCTCCTTATCTCTCTCGCTTGTGCACACGTCTCTCTCCTTTTCTCTCTCGCGCCTCCCTCTCTCTCTCTCTCCTCTTGAGGGCAATCGTCTCCTATTCTCTGTCTGCATGTCCGCGATATTTTTGGATACGCTTATACAGCGAACTGCTACAGCGAACAATGAAATCACAAGCGCACAAACGCGTAGATCCTCACGCTACAGGAGAACAAGGAACATTGAGTGAGCTGACGGACTGGCAGCGTCAGCTAGGGTGAATCACCAAGTCAGGGTGGATCGGGAAATGCGTTATGCATAACCACAGCCTGGCTCGTGGCTCGTTACGCGAGCCAATGCTCGTATTTAGATCTGAATTTTTCACTCAAACTTTCCTCTTATCTTGAATTTCTCGTATACAGAGGTGATCGTATCTAGAGGTTCCACTATATATATATATGTAATTTTTTTAATATATAAAACATTAAGTTGATTTGGCAAACGCCATCTATAAAATCTAATCCGGTGAAATGGTTTGTCATATTTTAGTTAATTATGTCATTATTCTAATGAAAAATTATTAAACATTTGATCACACAGTAAGTTAGATTTTTCTGTTCAATATGTATTCATATTTTAGGTTTATTACTGCTTGAAAGTCATTTATGATTACTTTTTCATATAGTGTGCTTAATAAGCAGTCTTTTTAAAAATGTAAATGCACTAGTTTTTTACATTTTAGTACCTTCTAACTGCTTTAACTTTGAGCTAAACTGTTTTCTGTGTTTTCAAGATCTTAAATTTGATGGCCTTCAGAACTCTGACTTTGGTTCACAGTACAGCCCAGTGGAAGAGCATCCATTCTACAATGAAAGCAGAATCTAATCTGACATCCATGAACGCTGTTGTTACATGGCTAAGCTCTTTTGTTAACATTGGATAGATAAACCATTTTTACAAATTCAAGTTATTTTTTGAAATCACTGGTACATTTTGATGTTGTTTTCTGTATAATTTTGTTTCTCTTAAGAAGATGTTAGCAAATAATCTGATTACTGGGCAAGTCAGCTTTATTCATGCTGTACTTTTCTAGGTGTATTTAAATGAAACATTGTGCTGAAAGCAACACCAGCACAGTACAAAGCTAACACATTATTATTATTATATAATTTTGAATCACCAAATGAACTGTTACATGAATTCTTTACATCTTCATCTTTAAAATATTATAAATAAATTATACATACTATTGAATATTTTGGGCCGACACAGATCTTAGTGCTGCTGACTGACAAATGCAGAGATGGATGATCAGTTCACATCATGGGCACTCTCTGATCTTCCCATGTTTATGTGGATTTTCCTTATGGGCTCAGTGTGTGTAGGTGAGAATGACAAAGGGCTTCAAGAAGTGCTGATGTGTAAGAAACAGGATGCATAAAATTACATGATGACCAAACACACACACACCAAACCTTGTGAAAGACTATATAGTATAAGAAGATGGAGAAAATTACTAAATGGAACACTACTAATCAAAAAGGGCACAGACCTACAACTGAGTTGAAAAAGAAAAAGGGATGAGTTCCCATCATCACTAACCTCCAGAAAAACTGATTACCCATAAACATGGTGACTGAAAGCCATTCCCTGACACTGAGGCCAGATGCTGTCTTAACTGCTAACACAAAAAGCTGAAGAAGAACCAGGTTATAGAATGAAGATTTCCATATGTCAATACAAACAGAAATTGGGGTTCAGCAAAAGTTTACTGCCAGTTTGGCAAGGATGGTAATCACATAAAACAGCTTCTGCTGGATTGGACCAAGAGAAAGAGTGCAAAGATCCAGGAAAAATAACATATGGGGTGAGAGAGGAATCTGGACAGAAAGGATTAAAGGGAAGGAATTCAAGACCCCTATCTAATAATGAATGACAGTGGAACAGTCCCAAAACATGTGGAGGTAGGTTCTGGGAACATGCAAGGGGAAGATGTGATGTTTTGGGTCAGTAGATAAATCCACTGCAAAATGTTCACAAAGGGTAAGATACCCATGGTAAAGAAAATGAAACTAAACATGCTAAAGATCTGTGTTCCTGCAAGACAGTGATATTCTTACAAATGGGGTTTTAAGCCAAAGCAATGGTGGATGGAAGATCATGTTCCTACACTGACTTCAAGCGCTTCTAGGAGGCTTTGTGCAGTGCAGCAAATGGCGTGGCAGCTGGGTCTTTTTGTGTGTTATGGGTAAGAATAAGTAAAGAGAAAGACCAAAGAACTGAGTTCAGTTGAAGACAAAATGGAAAGATGAGAAAATGATGGAGAACCTGGACCTTAGTGACTGGAATTTCTGGAGTTCCAAGTCCTCAAAAACATTGACTAGGATATTCACTAAAAAATGACAGCCACTTCTGGCCTACCACAAACAACCAAACCCGTTAAAAGTCTATGACCAAGTGCCAGTCCCAGAAGTCTGGAAGTACGGGTTAAGTTTTATGGGTCTGAAGATCGCCAGTGACTCCAGAACTCTCACCCACATTCCCAGGAATGGGAAATGTACATCCTGGGGGTTTCTTCTGGCCTGGCTTCAGACAATGTGCATTCTTGCTGATTTACTGAGATTCAAGGTTATTACACTTGATACATGTAGTCCTACAAAGGTGACAGCCATTTGATAGTGAATTTAGGAATCAATGATTTCATTTGTTTAGAGAATATGTTTTAGAGTTGTATTATATTAGACTATAATTGGCTAATAAAAAAACAACCAGCTGGTAGCCAAATAATTCTGGTGAATTAAAAGCCTTCAGTGTGTTTTACTGGCAGACATGTTGTGTTAGTTGTATAAGCACAGGCAGAGCAATAGGATATTGAACATTTTATTTCTGGCTCCTGAAACATGTTTATGTGTATAGTAAACCAAATGAAAGATTATTGACTCTAACGTAGTCCTAACTTTCATATCTTATTGTAAAGAGGCAGCATAATTGTTGGATCTTTTTATTTACAGTACATACATGGTGGCAATTGTCAGGCAACATTAATTTCTTTTTATTAGCCAGAGCATATAATGTAATTTTTTCTAAATATTTAAAAAAAAAAAAAACGAAGACAGCAATTAGCCCAACTGCTGCAATTTTTATCTTTCAACTGTGTTCTTGTGTGCTTTGTAATGTACTGTATGTTGCAGTGATGTTATATGAGATAAAGTGAGATTAATTATCTACTAGAAGACAGGTATAATGAGAGACGGTGAAAAAAAATTAAACGTGCATGCATGTGCCATCTAGTGGCTGTTTGAGCATAAGCGGAGCAGATTGCTCCACACACACACTCAAACAGGTCTTTCATTTATATATGACTAATTATATAAGAATATTAAATTATACACATACTATTACTTTTACTCCTAACCATCAATACACTATTGGACAGTAATGGATATGACAAAGAAAGAAATATTTTATTAATTGTACCAATTGTTTCATCTCATAAAGTTCAGGGGAACTTTGAACCACCCTCCATCTTATTACATTAAAAGCAAACCCTGAAATGATCCTGAGATTGATCAAATGCATAAGTGTGCTGTAGTGAGAAACAAAGGTTAAAGAAATTCCTTTGGATATTGTGGTAATGTGCCTTACTGGCATTACCAGTAATTAAATAAAATTAGGTAAGTGTCCTCTGCATGTTGTTGAGAGAGGCATTTGTTTGAGAAAAAAGGGTTAAAAAAGTATAATGAAAGGAAACTTGCCTTTTTACTTTTTATATATTTCAGACAGACGTCTTCATTGATCATATTGGCGCCGAGAGTGTCGCGGTGGGTCTCGTGTAGCCTGGAGAGACAGCCTTGCCATTGACTGGCCGGAATGGCATTGTCAGTCTTCCACTCCCGCTACCTCATAACGCTAAAGGAGTAAAAGAATGTGTGAAGCGTCATAGTATTTGTTCACCGCGGTTTAGAAAAGGGATCCCCGTGTTTGTAGTTGTCTGGGCTGTAGCTCAGGGAATGAGGAAAAAAATTAAACTGCTTACTTTCACTTTTAGGAAAAGCGTAGTTCGCGTCTCAAAAGCCGGCTGCTCGGACCTTTATGACTTGTGCAGAGCAGGAGACGGCACTTTTCGCAGACGCAGGACAGTTTAACTGGTCAGCGCAGGAGCGTCGAATACAATAGGGAATCATGGCCTCTAGAGGGGGTTCTTTCTGACCAGATCTTCTTAGAGCAGAGGTTCTCAATGTCTGTCCTGGGGACCCCCTGTCGCTGCAGGTTTTTGTTCCAAACAGCTTCTGTTTTTAATTGAACTCCTGGACTAATTAAGTGAACTGATATTTCCCAAGTTCTGTGTTTAAGGAACAATATATTAAACAATTGCAAAAAAAAAAAAAATATATATATATATATATTAAAATGTACCAAGCAGTTATATAGGAATAATGTTTTTTTTTCTTTTTGACAGTATTTTCATCTTGATTTTCATTCTAATTTTCTAGGTGTTCTAATTGTTTAATTAATCCATTATTTATAATTAGTGGGTCTGACTCTAAAGTAGCTGCAGCCTTTGATTATTCAGTGTTGTTTGCCTGGGTGTCTACTCTGCTCGTTTTAAATTGTCATTATTAAGATACAATGAAGGGGGAAAAATGCACAGAGAAAGGGCAAAGTATAATGAAATCAACAATAGAGAGTTAAGCATTTAAATCAACAGCAAAAGCATAAATATTTATAAATGTCTTATAAATGTAAAAATCATGCTGCTGTGCTTTTCTGAATGTCGAATAAAAGAAAAAAAAAACCCCAGCTAATTAAATGAGATCAGTGCTATCAGGTGTTGTCACTGATTAGGAATTTGGTTGGAACAAAAACCTGCAGCCACAGGGGGTCCCCAGGACCGACTTTGAGAACACCTGTCTTAGAGACAGGTACTCGGTGGAACAGCGTTTTCAATTACTAAGCATTACGGCTTGTGCTTTGCTTATTGTAAATATTTTTTCATGTATATATAGATATCTCTCAATTAACTTTGGTGGAGGTATTTAGTGGGTTGTGGTTATTGGTGCACTGTTTATTTTTGTATATACACTTTCTGTATTTTGAATATTTTTGTTTTGGTGAATCCTGTATACACTGTTTGAAGGAGCAGCTCCCTGACTTGGAGAACTGTGGAGGAAGACAGCTTCATTTTGGTTCGGTTTTGGTATGGTTTTCACTAGTTTGTGTGTATTTTACTTTTTCATTTGGGACTTTCAGGCAGCACTGTAATTACTGTATATAGTCATGTTTTTGGGCTCCATTTGATTTCTGTTTTTGTATGTGCTTTGCGGTATTGGACTGTGTTTCGATCTATAGATTCTGCAGGACATTATTTTTGTTTTCTTTAAGTGCACCTGTAAATAAAATCTCACTTTATTTTAAAAAAAAACCCAACCCTTTTTTTTGTCTGTGTCTCCCTGTCTTGCACCATCATCCTGGTCAAGCTCGGCCCCACATACTAGACACCTAGAGTGTTGGCTGGTGATCCTAGTTCCAGCTACACGGGGTGTCACATTTTGGTGGCAGCGGTGGGATCCGATCAGGTGTGGTAAAAATGAGACAGTATTTATGATTTTGGAGTACGGACGAAGACAGTTTTTGGTAGAATGGCTCCAAAGAAGCTTCAAGGAGTTGGCACTCCGGACTGCAACACAGGAGTGGCCTCCGGAGCAGCACAGGCAGAGGAAGAAGTCCAAGTCACTGGGGATATCCTTGCAGTGGATGTGCTTTTGTGACAATTCATCGCTGTGCAGGAAGACAAAGACCAATGGTTGGAACAGCGATTCAAAGGTCTGCAGCACCAGTTCAACCAGCTACAGGGACAGTTGCATTTGGTCACAGTCCTCCAATCCCGATGAATCTGTAGTAACTTGGTGGATACTAAATAAGTTGGTTTGGTGTCCTGGTTATCACCACACCGTACTGCATGCTTCTCTCCTTAAAGGTAAGGCATCCGACATTACTCCCCAACTTCCTAAACAGACATGTTAAAATAGAAAATGCTTATTTTTGCAAAGTTAATGTTTCTCTGAAATATTACATTTTTAATGCATTCCTTAGGGTTTATGAGAACAAAAATACTGTGCATTAAAAGCTTGTTTAATTTAATAAATGTCAACAGCTTGACTACTTTTTTCTCTCTTCTTTTTAATTAAGTGTGATTTTTCTAAATTATACCAAGACTAAAATTAAAATGAAGCCAGCTATTATGAAAGTGAAAGGGTAGTTACCATGTACTTTAACTTTTCACCCTATGCTTGAGAGTTGTACAGAAACTGCAAAAGAATTACAATTACATTTTATGCTTTTTATAGTGTTAACCTTAAAGTAGAGGATTCATCGCTGCCTGAGGCATTGGGGACTCAAGGTTTCTTTAATTATACAGAAGCATTCAAAGTAAAAGATTGTAAAAAGTGAAATAAAATGCATTTCATGGCTTAAGTTGCAATTAAAGAGAAGCCACCTGCAACATCGGAGCTGCCAGAATGAAGACAAAGCTGTTTAATTGCGTTGGGAAAAAGACTTGAAATGAGAATAGGCAAGTTGCACTCTTTTATAATCACGGTGAGAAATTATTGTAATAGGATATGCACTCAAATGTAACTTAATTTTTTAAAAGTGGACACTGACCTTATTAGAGGAAAATATACCTTCATTATTTAAAAAATTAAACGTTAGAGTTTTAACGAAGATTGGATGTAATTAAAATATTTTTAACAGTTGATAATTATGTAGCAACCGCAAGATACGGGCACGCGATTCCTACACTTCACAACCCAAAGGGAAGTGGACGATAATAGAAGGTTAAAGTAGCATTACCATATTCAGTCCTCAGTCCCTCTTGTCCCCTATGCACGCCCTTATATAACTGGCAAAAAAATCTCACGCAAAAGAAAGTGGGACTGAAAAATATATTGACATTTACTATTTACATTTACCTGCCCGGTGCCTGAGTGCTCATTAGTGAGCCCCTTTCCCAGATGCCCTCCCCAGCGCCCAAATCCTAATCCCCAGTTTGACGTAGACAATAAACAAGAGAATAAAAAGGCTGTTCTCCGAAAATGCCAAAAAAGAAAACTTTACTTAGTCCACATATAAGAAAACTATAAATCCTGCAGTTCAGTTCCTTCCGTAGGGCAGGAGGAAAACATAACAGTCCTCTGGTGGAACGGCTTCTCCGCAGACTATCACAAAGAAATGCAAATTCACCAGACGGGAGCACCCGGAGAACACCAGAACCTGGCCTCTTCTCGGGGATTCGTCACCAGATTATTTCTTCAGGGTGGCCATCCACAAATAGCAGACGTCCCTGGATGAAGAAAGATCCTGAATGATCCTTTGAGCGTGAATATTCTCCGCCTTGCCTTTTCCTTCCTTCCTTCCTTCCTTTCTTTTTTCTTTTCTATTTCTCTCTCTTTTTTTTTTTTCTTCCCTCCTGCCTTGATCCGCCATTCCCCTTAAATAGATAAAGTTTCCCGCCGAAACATCCTTGCCCCTCTCGGTTGTTATGGAAACCTCACGCCGGCAACAGGCAGCTGGAATATTTACCAGGCAGGGTCCTCCCAGACTGGAATGTCACCAAAGGTGCCTGAAGGGTTATTTACAAACAGCATTCTAGCCAACATAATAACGTGACAGACAGTCCAGGAAGCCAACACGACTGTCAAGTTGTGTAGCCTTCCTACAAATAAAGTCAAATATAGTTAAGCAGTTTAATTTTAAAATATAAAAACTAATTATAATGATGGCTTTGTACTTAAAAAAAAGTAAAGTTAACCCTATTTTAATAAAAATATGAGGGGGAGTCAAGATAAAGTTAGAAAATGAGTATACAATGACACCAGTACTAAAGAGTGTGAATATTGGACCACCACTGTGTAACGCGATCTCTGATGAGTGCTTTTGACCCTGACTTACACTTTTCCTTACGTAATAATGCTTTGAAAAATGGCAGATCAGCTGGAAACTTACTCCAAGGAAGAAGTGCAGTCAGTTTCTCACAAGCTAAAGGTGAGAACCCATCAGAAATCCATTGACAGATATCCGAGGTGTACGGTAAAGGCTGTATGTATAAGGCTCAGGTTTACAACTGGGTTGAAAAATTCAAGAAAGCCGTCACTTTTGTACACAATGCTGACCAGCCTGAAAGAGGAAAGATGGCTGTGACGGTGGAAAACATTGAAGCCATGGACAATCTGATTCGAAAATATTGCCGTATCAACCTTTTTGGACTGCTAAAAAAACATCTGGGTGGTCGTCGATTCAAGACAGATGACAACACGAGTGGCAGCAAGAACAAGACAAAACCTTTTATTCTGTTGGAATCCAGGCACTTCCAGGCAGAAGGGTGGAGACTACATTGAAAAATGACATTAGTTTTGTTAAGGTTTGTTGTATTTTCTAATAAATCCCATTTTCTAACTTTAGCTTGACTCCCCCTTGTATATAGTGTGAAAAAAAATTTAAAGCAATAGTGTAAAAAGTGACCAAAATTGAGACCACTGATGGAAAGAATGGAGCTTTTGTAAGACAAATCGGGTTATTAGTAAATGTTTTAATGGATACTAAGCAGCCTGTCTGTTGTTCCCCTAAAATCAAGGCACTATTAATAAAGGTCAGTGTTTTGCAAGGGATGGTATTTACGTGTAAAAGCACGTTAACAGACTCCTATGTTCAAAGAACTGTCCTAATTCCTTTAAAGTTTGAGTGAGTCTACTTATTCAGATTTACGTTTAGAGCATTTACATGAGCTTTAATTGTACGGTTATGCATGTTCATGCCAGTCTCAGATACAATAATAACTTTATTGAAAACATCCTTCCATATATACATAACAGCTAGAGTGCTCTCTACTGTTTCCTCTCAGTACATCCCCCTTTTTCTAAAGAAGATAATATTTCTGCATTCACAAACTGTGTTATGAAGTAATCATTTGTACATGAATAAACATAACATCAATGTCACTAACATTTAATTCCAATAAACATTTTAAATTATTGTAATCAGTGGTATGCTGTCAAATTCACTGAACAAGATTCTAATCGTTTATACTGTATAGTGCTAATAAGAAATAAGCAATGCTAACTAGCACTCTTCAATGAGTCTTTAAGATTTAATAATCATTCACTTTGGCCTATTGACTCCAACTGTCAGAGGGACTGATGGTTTTAGCTCTGAGCTCTCAACTTCAGCTGGAGTGCCCAATTGTTTATTTTCAGCACTAGACTGAGTGCTTAATAATCCTGTGCTATAAGAGCTCTCTGGGCCTGGGAATTCCCTAGATGGGATTTGTAGTAGGTGCCGTTGATTCCTGAATAGTGTGTTGCCATGCACAGTGAGTACTTTGTATTATCTTGGAGCTGTCTCTTTGAGAACTTTTGCATTTGGTCTCTATCTACCATCGCATCTGACTCATAGTAGGTCCTCCTGCTCTAGTGGCCCCAAAAGTCTTGCTGTTTTGTGATAAGAATGATGGTATTTGTGCTGTCTCCGTGACTGTTGCTCTGTATGTTGAAGAGCTTTGTGTTCATGAGTAACTCAGCTGGTGATCGGTCACTTTCTAATGGTGGTGCTCTCTAATTCAGGACAATGAGGTAGGGTCCTCGCCAGCCTCTGCTGCTTGCTTTAGTAGTCGTTTTACAATCTGTGCCCCTTTTTCAGCTAGTCCATTGGACTGAGGGTATAATGGGTTAGAGGTTCCATGTTCAAAATCTATACTGTTTTGTAAAGCATTTGAACCCTTTGCTGCTGACCTGTGTTCCATTAACACTCACTAGAGTAACTGGGATTCCATGCCTTGCAAAGATAGCCTTAGAATGTAAAATTATCTGCTTTGAAATGGTATCTGGCAACAATGCCAATTCTAGGTATTTTGAGTGGTAATCAATTATAATTTAATAGTCTTACCCATTTAGCTGGGACAAATCTGCTCCCACCTTTCTCCCTGGCTCATTTGGTTGGTTATGAGCCAAAAATGTTTTTTTGGGCTGTCTGCACCTATTCTGTTGGCAAATGTCACATTGCTGTATGAGTGTCTCAATGTCTCTTTTCATAAATGGCAAAAACATGAAATCGTCTTTTGCATTTCTCAATGCCTAGCTTAGCCATTTGTGGTCTCATTGTGGTAGGTATGATTCCAGAGAACTCCATCAATTACAGACAGTTCATCTTGGAAGTGATGGCCTAATTATCTGAATAGCATTTTGCCACTCTTTGCCACTCTCTATTGCCTTTGCAATTGGCATCCATTTCTCTACAGACACATGGGGAACTGGGCTTATAGATAGATAGATAGATAGATACTTTATTAATCCCAAGGGAAAATTCACATAATCCAGCAGCAGTATACTGATACAAAGAAACAATATTAAATTAAATAGTAATAAAAATGAAAAGAATTAAAATAAAATTAATGTTCGGCATTTACTCCCGGGTGGAATTGAAGAGTCGCATAGTGTGGGGGAGGAACGATCTCCTCAGTCTGTCAGTGGAGCAGGACAGTGACAAAAGTCTGTCACTGAAGCTACTCCTCTGCCTGGAGATGACACTGTTAAGTGGATGCAGTGGATTCTTCATGATTGACAGGAGTTTGCTTAGTGCCCATCGCTCTGCCACAGATGTTAAACTGTCCAACTTTAATCCTACAATGGAGCCTGCCTTCTTAACAAGTTTGTCCAGGCGTGAGGCGTCTTTCATCTTTATGCTGCCACCCCAGCACACCACCGCGTAGAAGAGGGCATTCGCCACAACCGTCTGGTAGAACATCTGCAGCATCTTACTGCAGATGTTGAAGGATGCCAACCTTCTCAGAAAGTATATTCTGCTCTGAGCTTTCTTACATAGAGCATCAGTATTGGCAGTCCAGTCCAATTTGTCTTCCAGCTGCACTCCAAGATATTTATAGGTATGCACCCTCTGCACACAGTCACCTCTGATGATCACAGGGTCCATGAGGGGCCTGGGCCTCCTAAAATCCACCACCAGCTCCTTGGTCTTGCTGGTGTTAAGGTGTAAGTGGTTTGAGTCGCACCATTTAACAAAGTCTTTGATTAACTTTCTGTACTCCTCCTCCTGCCCACTTCTGATGCAGCCCACAATAGCAGTGTCATCAGCGAACTTTTGCACGTGGCAGGACTCCGAGTCATATTGGAAGTCTGATGTATATAGACTGAACAGGACCGGAGAAAGTACAGTCCCCTGCGGCGCCCCTGTATTGCTGCACACAATGTCAGACCTGCAGTTCCCAAGACGCACATATTGAGGTCTGTCTGTAAGATAGCCCACAATCCATGCCACAAGGTGTGAATCTACTCCCATCTCAGTTAGCTTATCCCTAAGGAGCAGAGGTTGGATGGTGTTGAAGGCGCTAGAGAAGTCCAAAAACATAATTCTTACAGCACCACTGCCTCTGTCCAGGTGGGAGAGGGATCGATGAAGCATATAGATGATGGCATCCTCCGCTCCCACCTTCTCCTGGTATGCGAACTGCAGAGGGTCTAGGGCGTGACGGACCTGTGGCCTCAGTTTATATGAAGCGCTGCATGCCAAGGCTCTGGAGCTGCTCCAGGCGCCCTCTGTTGGTGGCCACAGGCCCCAGCAGGGTTGAGTTTTTAAGCTCCAAGCCCGTGGCCCTGATACAACCCAGGGTAGTTTATACAAAGTTTATATGAATTTGTAACTCTTGTTCGATGCTGCTTGATCAGGCGTTTGCCTGAGTGAACTCCAAACTCAGATTATACTTTTGAAGATGAAGTAAATGGCATTGAATATGTGGTGGCATATCTTCAAAAGTCTTCTTCTAAATGGCTGTTAGTGCTTTATGGTCTGTTTCAAGTATAATTTCCCTGCCATAAACATATCCATGAAGCTTTTCACAGCCGAAAACTGCACCCAGTGTGTCTTTCAATTTGTGAATAATTTATTTCAGCTTCTGTCATCATTCATGAAGCATAAGCTGCAGGGAACCACTCTGCGCCATGCTGATGAAGTAATACAGCTCTCAATCCGTGTTTAGATGCATATGTTGACAGTTTTACTGGTGTAGAGGAAGCCCAGATACAGACAGACATGGAGACAGCCAGAAGTCCCAAAATACACACTATTTATTTTCCTGCTCTTCCTTTACAGCACACAGTGCACAAAGCACCATAAATAGCTCTCCATCCTCTCTTTTCTCTTCTTCTTTGCCACCTCCACTCCTCTCCTCTCAAGCTCTGTCCTCTGCCTCACAATTCCAGTTCCCTGAATGGATTGAGGTGGCCTCCTTTATACTGCACCCGTAAGTGCTGCATGTAAAACCAGCTCGTCTTCTGGCAGCACCTCCAGGTGTGGCTGAAGCGCTGCATGCCAAGGCTCTGGAGCTGCTCCAGGCGCCCTCTGTTGGTGGCCACAGACCCCAGCAGGGTTGAGTTTTTAAGCTCCAAGCCCGTGGCCCTGATACAACCCAGGGTAGCTGCCTTCTCGTGTCCTGGGGGAGGTACTGCTGATGACATGTCCTCTCCCCAGGTCCTCTCCTTTAGAAGGGTGTCCCGACCGGGCACACACTGGTTAGTCTGTATCAAAAAAGTTTAACACTGGCTCTTAGATGAGACTGATTTTTAGCATATCCCATTCTTTGGCATGCTCATGTTTACACTGCAATTCATGTTTTTTTTTCTAATTAGCTACGAGAAGCCTTTGTACTGACTGAAAGACATTGAATAAACTTTCCCATATAGTTCACTAAACATAGAGCCCTTTGCAATTCAGTTTTGTCTCTAGACATCAGCATTTCAACTATGGCCCTCATCTTTTCACATTCGGCTGTGTACCTACTGCTGACAATTTATCATCAAGGTACATGATCACATTCACACCAAATTCACATTTTTGCTTGTTTAGTTTTAAAGCCTTTCATCGTGTTCTGTTTGAGGTTTTTCCCAATCAACTATGCTATCAAGAAAGACTCCTACACATTCCATACCTTCAAATAATTGTTGTACTGTTCTCAAACTGAGTGTATTTCAAAAGGCAAATGGAGGAAGCAGTGTCTTCCAAATGGTGTGTTGGAAGTACATAATTTGGTGCTGTCTTCATCCAAGACAATTTGCTAGAAACCTGATGATGCGTCTAGTTTAGAGAATAAGCAAGCACCTGCCATTGCAATCTGTAGTGTTCTCTTTTAATCCATTTCTTCAGGTCTCTCAGATCTCTCATATCACCATTCTTTTCTCTACTATTTACCCATTCTGTTGTCTCAACTATTTTTCTCACTTTGCCTTTCTTAATTAAATTCTTTCACCAGGATAGATTTACCTGATTTACATAGAATAATTTCTCAACTGAGACCCTCCACCTGCATCCTTGACCCAATACCAACAAGTTTCTTCAAAGAAGTATCGGGTGTGCTAATTGATAGTATTCTTGACGTAGTAAACTCGGCATAGATACGGGGGTCTTCCCAGACTGTCTTAAGACTGTTGTAGTTTAACCCCTAATCAAGAAAAATAATCTTCACTCCTCTGCTTTTGAAAATTTTAGACCTATTTCTAACCTGCCTTTCTTAAGTAAAATTCTAGAAAAGGCAGTCATTATGCAGCTAAATGACCACCTCAATAAACAAGCTATTCTTGATAAATTTCAGTCAGGTTTTAGAACAAATCACAGCACAGAAACTGCACTCGTTAAAGTAGTAAATGACTTGTGTGTTAATGCAGACAGAGGCCATTTATCTGTTCTCATCCTCTTAGATCTGAGTGCCGCATTTGACACCATTGATCACAACATTCTTAGAAACTGCCTTAGTCAATGGGTGGGCCTTTTTGGCAGTGTCTTAAATTGGTTTTAATCTAACCTGGAAGGTAGAAAATCTTTGTTAGTTGTGGAAATTACAACTCAAAGACACATTATATTCTATATGGTGTTCCACAAGGCTCTGTCCTGGGTCTGCTGCTCTTTTCAATCTACATGCTTCCGTTAGGTCAGATTATCTCAGGGCACAACGTGAGTTACCACAGCTATGCTGATGACACACAGCTGTATTTATCAATAGCATCTGATGACCCCGACTCTGTTGTTTCACTAACACAATGTATTACTTGTGTTTCTAAATGGATGAATAGTATTTTTCTCAAGCTAAAAGAGAAAACAGATATTTTAGTGATTGGCAATAATGGATATAATGAGGTTATTAGAAATAAACTTCATGCATTAGAATTAAAAGTCAAGATGGAGGTAAAGAATTTAGGGGTAACTGTTGACTGTAACCTGAATTTTAAATCGTATATTAATCAGATCACTAAGACAGCATTTTTTCACTTAAGAAACATAGCAAAAGTTAGACCTCTTATATCATTGAATGATGGTGAGAAATTAGTTCATCGCTTTTGTTTTCAGTTGACTAGATTACTGTAACACACTCCTCTCAGGACTACCCAAATAAGACATAAATCGTTTGCAACTAGTGCAGAATGCAGCTGCTAGAATCTTAACAAGGAAAAGAAAATCCAAACACATCTCTCCAGTTTTGATGCCACTGCACTGGTTACCTGTGTCATTCAAAATTGACTTTAAAATACTGCTTATGGTTTACAAAGCCTTAAATAATCTCATTCCATCTTATATTTCAGGATGTCTGACACCTTATATTCCAAATCGTAACCTTAGATCTTCAAATGAGTGTCTGCTTAGAATTCCAAGAGCTAAGCTTAAAAGAAGTGGTGAGGCGGCCTTCTGCTGTTATGCACCTAAAATCTGGAATAGCCTGTCAATAGGAATTCGCCAGGCTGATACGGTGGAGCACTTTAAAAAAACTGCTAAAAACACATTACTTTAACATGGCTTTCCCATAACTTCATTTTAATTTAATCCTGATACTCTGTATATTCAATTTATTATCATAGCTATTCATGGTGGCTCTAAAATCTGTACTAACCCCTACTCTCTCTTCTGTTTCTTTTCCCGGTTTTCTATGGTGGTGACCTGTGCCACCACCACCTAATCAAAGCACCATGATGTTCCTACATTGATTGATTAAAAGCCAGAATTCATCATGACCATCATCATCAAGTCCTTCCATGAGAACCCTAAATACAGTGGAACCTTCGTTTCACGAACGTCCCGGTACACGTACAACTCGGTTTATGACCAAAAAGTTCGCCAAACTTTTGCCTTGGTTCACGACCACACACTCAGTATACGAACAAGCCAGTTTCCCTTTCAGTTTGTACATGTTCAGTCTCTCAATGTGCATTTCTTGTGCAGTGAGAGAGAGAGCAAGAGAGAGAGAGAGAGCGCGACACACCGACACACACACACACAGGCAGCATGAGAGAGGCACGCGCACACACACAGGCAGCGAGAGAAAGGCACGCACACACACAGGCAGCGCAAGAGAGGCGCACATGCGCACACACACAGGCAGCGCAGAGAGGCGCGCACACAGAGGCAGCGACAGAGAGAGTAGCGCGCAAGAGATTGCGACACACACACACACACACAGAGGCAGCCCGAGATGCAGACACACAGGCAGCGCAAGAGAGAGGTGAATGCATTAAGGTAGGAAGGCAGTTAAAGAATGCACTGGGCTTGATTTTGTTTTCACTTCTGTTTCCAGCGATCTGTTCGTAGCGTGCATTGTTGCAATGTTATTTTTCTTGGTGGTTTATTAAATTACGGATTTTTTCAAATGTTCATTTTTTTCCCTGTGCTTAAAACTCATTTAAAAAGTGCTTTTAGCCGGCTGTTGGTAGCGCTATAGCGCAAACTATTGCAGTGTTAGTTTTCTCTGTTGTTCAAGGTTTTCTCAGTGTTATTCAATGTTTTTAGATTTAGTTTACTATTATGCTCTGCATTCTATGGTTTAATTAACTATATTTGTGCTTAAAAACTTAAAAAATATATATATTTACATACAGTTCGTATGGTCTGGAACGGATTAATTGTATTTACACACAGTCCTATGGGGGAAGTTGCTTCGGTTCACGAACAAATCGGTTTACGACCAGAGTTTTGGAATGAATTATGGTCGTGAACCAAGGTCCTACTGTACAAAGAAGACTGTTTTCATTTATGTTAGGTAGAATGCCCAGAGGGGGGCTGGGCAGTCTCATGGTCTGGAACCCCTGCAGATTTTATTTTTTTCTCTCCAGCCGGCTGGAGTTTTTTTTTTTTCTGTCCTCCCTGGCCATTGGACCTTACTCTTATTCTATGTTAATTAGTGTTGTCTTATTTTAATTCTTACTTTGTCTTTTTTTTTCTCTTTTCTTCATCATGTAAAGCATTTTGAGCTACATTATTTGTATAATACAATACAGTTTATTTTTGTATAGCCCAAAATCACACAGGAAGTGCCACAATGGGCTTTAACAGGCCCTGCCTCTTGACAGCCCCCCAGCCTTGACTCTCTGAGAAGACAAGGAAAAACTTCCAATAAAAACCTTGTAGGGAAAAATGGAAGAAACCTCGGGAAAGGCAGTTCAAAGAGAGACCCCTTTCCAGGTAGGTTGGGCGTGCAGTGGGTGTCAAAAGTAGGGGGTCAATACAATACAATATACAGAACAGAACAATTCCTTAAGACAGCATAATAATAAAAATTTTAGAAGTACGGTTTAACAGTAGATGATATGACATAATTAGGTTTGGATATTTTTAGAGTCCTGGAGACCTCATCCATCTAGCTGCCTCCCCATTTGACCATGCCACGGCTGAAACGTTGCTCCGATGAAAGGACCCCTCTTTCCCATGATTCCTGTGATCCTCCATCAGGGATGACTTTACCATAGACAGGCAAACAACTTGGCAGGTGGGCAGTGGCACCAATTGCCACATTTGGGTACCGAGAAAAGAAACAGAATAGGTGAGGGTTAGTATTCAAATATAATTATCATGTTACTTATGTTATAGTGCTAATGACTAACAACAGAGATGCAGTCTGTACAGTTAATCAGCAGCTCTAGTCAGGATATGCTAAACTGAAGTAGTGAGTCTTCAGCCGGGATTTAAAGGCTGAGACTGAAGGGGCATCTCTTATGAAAACGTTATATATAAATAAATGTTTTTGTTGTTCCTGGGGTGTATTTGGGTGGCAGGGTGGAAATACAGGGCTTAGGTGTTGGCCTGATTCTATCCATCCCTCATTTTAAATGTAACAGCTTCTTTGCTACGTAAATCTGGTGGCAACCTCCACGCTTGCTAGAAGTCGGGGGGTGCACTACATTGTTAACCTACCCATGTATTTGCTTTGCACATGCATTCGAGAGGGGTCTAACTATAGCCCCCAATAGGTATAACGTAGGTCACGGGACGGAAGGCCCACAACATCACGGAAATGCCACAAATGCCTTTTGGCTCAGAGAACTCTTTCACAACAATAATTTTAACCATAGTATAACCGGACATTCAATGGCCATTTCATGGCTGACGTTGTGGGGCATTACGTGGCTGACCTAATATGTGCTATTACACTCTGTTGACACATACCAACTATGGTTAGAAGTGTCCACAAAACACATTTCCAGTGGCCAATTTTTGGATAATTGCATTATTCTTTCTTCTGGTTGAAATAATCTGTCTAAATATTTCTGAAATTGCTAAATTTATGTTGAGGATGTGAACGTACAGTGCTAAACGCAGCAACAGATAATCTTGAGAGCAGTAGGATAACACCTTAAAGGTAACATGCATTATGTAGTCTCATTACTTCTTAAAGTAAAAAGTGACCTAACGCAATACTTATCTTTCTGAAGTAAAAATACCCGTGTTATTATTATTCCAGCAGCACTGAGTGTAAGATAAGAAGTACACGTACCGGGTCTTTTGCAGGGCTCAGTCGCACAGCCAAGCAGAAAAGTGTTTGCTGAGTCGAACCCTGTGAATAAAGCATTAATTTGTTTAAATATATTTATAAAATTCAAGAAAATTATAACATGCTTATCATGCTGATGATGAGATGTAACAGTTTTTTTGCACAGTTTAATGATGTAGGAGTGTTTTTCCAAAAGAGAGCGCCAGAAGATTACTTTGCGTATGTAAACACAGATTACAGGTATTAACAAACCAGTTTTCTGCCTTAATTGGGGTGTTCCTCTTAACCTATTTATGTATGTGCATAAACACACTGATTATTAATTGTATTATAGGAATAGTGAACAGTGTTTTACCTGTCCTGATCATTATTTTAAATAACATCCTTGAAGTCCATTGCTTTCCAAGTAGGTTTAAATGATTTAGTTTCACTTTCCTAAGAAGAAAGCTAAATAAATTTTTATAGAATAGCAAATTGGTAATTATCCATACACATACTTATACCATATCATCCTTATGAATCAATTTACAGTTACAGTATTCACACTAGGTAGAATTTACAATTTACAGACAACTCAACACCATATATTTAAGTGTGAGGTAAAGTGAATTATCTGGAGAAAACCAATATATACATAAAGAGAAAAACCGAAAACTACATGTAGTGGGCATTGCAATGTTAACAGCAAACTGCAACATATTATAAAACAAACATAACATTCTCAGGACTGCTTAATTCAATTTAGAGTCATGAAGTGCTGGTTTCTGCAGCATCAGGCACAGGGCAGTAGCCAGACCTTGGTAGTGGGACAGTCTGTCACAGCACCGATACATGTGCAGATTCCATTTAGGGGATATGAAAGGAAAATGGGAAGACCAGCACAACAATGGGAAGAACCAGGAAACGTCACACAGACCATGAGGGCCACGGGTAGGATATGAACCTGGAAAAATGAAACTGTGGCATGGCAGCACTGACCACTGTACCATTGTGCCATGCTCAGGCAGGATATAAACAGCATATGAATAACACAACCATGGAGTACATTTAATAACCCTATAACAGTTAATGATATACTTCAATTATTTTGTCTAATTGCAAGTTTAATTTTTTTTATATATTTGTGACCACCAGCTCCCAAAACACCTGATACAGACAGGCTCAGACACAAGTCACAGCAAACAAAAGCATTTATTATGTGGGAATCCCTTCCAAGAAGAATTTCCCACTACAGCCACAGTTACAAAACACAATGGCAATAAAGCACTCTGCATCTCTCTGTCTTCTCTACCTCTGCCTCCTCCGCTCCTCACGCAAGCCTGTTCTCCTTCCTAGCAACTCTGGCTTCTTTTATGTAACACCTGGGAGTACTTCCAGTGTCCTGTAAGCATGGTCCGGAAGCACTTCCAGGTGAGTTGGTAGCTTGACAAAGTACAGCTCCCCACTCACTGCAGCACCCCCGGAACCCAAAAAGGCTGAGCCAACAAACTCCAATTCTCCAGATCCAAAAATCCAGACCTGGGTTGCTGAGAAGGATGGCGCCTATCCCAGATAACATAGGGCACAAGGCAGGAACAAACTCTGCACAAGCAGCTCTAGTCCAGTAATAATAATATACTGTAATAATACATTTTATTTATATAACACCATTCCAATGCTCAAGGTGCTTTCCATCTCAAGGTGTACATTCACACACATCCACACACCAAACACACAGTAGGGCCAATCTACCTATCCTCCATGTCTTTAAACATTGGGAGTACCCAGTGTAAACCCACATATACACGGGGAGCAAATGCAGACTCCATGCAGGTCTCCTTACTGTGAGAGTCATGTTTTCCTAATATTTGTAATACCTAAAAAGAAAAATTCTGTCTACGTCTTTTTGTTAATAAAACCACTCAGTGCCAGAGGGTTAAGCTACCTCAAGAATGTGAAAACTCAGAAATCTTTGAAAACACATGAAGATGAAAGTTATCATTATCAAAATGTGTGTACTACTCTGTGGACTGTTTGTTACTGTATTTTTAAATGCAATGCAGATACTTCAATATTGCACATGATTATCTATGGTATCCCTAAATCCAGGTATTTACCTAAAGCAGAGATTTATTTAAAATTTCAAAAATTAAGTGTGCATTTGATGGCATAAAAATAAATAATACAGGAAGATGACGCTGACTTTGCTGCTTTGTAAATTGCAGACTATTCAAATAAACTCTGAAACTATTGCTTAGGCTTCTACTGTTTAGTACAGGAAGCACCAGAACAGTAGATTAGAAAGACATCACAAAGTAGGTACACTTCATAAAAAAAGTGTAAGCTTGTCATTAATACATTTACAACATTGTATATTTTTTTAATTTATTTAAAAAGTGTTTGCATAGATTAATTGATAAAAACAACGGAAAACAGAAAATGTTTACATTAAAAAGTTAACTGGTAGTGTTTAAGACTCAGGGTTAGAAAGGTTGGACTTTATTTTGTATTGTGTTTGCATGTTGTTTTTTACTGTTTATGTGAATTTTGTCTGCAAAGACAGACCACCTGCTTGCTGGCTGATTGACCATTTCTTTTGAATCGCTGTGCTTGTGTGTGACCACTGATAAAATAGCAACATGTCTTGTATGAGCTGCTGTTTAGCACTGATTGCTATGTCATTCTCAACAATTTAGCTAGGAAGCAGATAAAGGCATAAATGGACAAATGAAAAGAACGGATCCACTATCAACTTTTTTCCACACCATAACTGTTCATATGGCTTTCATTCTTTCACATCAATTTAATTCAGTTTCCTTGTTATAATGGCATCCTTTATGGCAGTTAGTGAAAGGCTGCATCAGTGTGTATCTAGAAAATGAAAAAAGTAAACATTTTTCCCACATTGATAAAGAAAAGAAGGCTGGAAATACAATATTTCAGCTCTGTAGCCTTTATTAGAAGTGTCACACATCTGATGAAGGCCCCTCAGTCAAAACGTCATGTCTTTCACCCCTTTCCATTGTGGGAATACCTTTTAATCCTTCACAGCAGATAGCTTAGATTGCCAAATACCAGAGTGCACACATTCAAAAATAATACTTTAAATATACAATAATAAAATATTATTAATAGGGAATATAACTTGAATGGACAAAGGCCAAATTTCAGATGAGAGAAAAAATAATCTCAAAATGGTGAAAAAAATTTTGGAAAATAATGGTTATGGTTAAGTCTAAAGTATAGTGAACAAAGGTTAAGTAAGCATCAAGTCTATCACTGATTCAAAAAACTTCCACATAAATGGCTCTGATGATGGTGGAATAGTACACTGTAAATTGTCAGGAATTGGTGCCTGAGACTGGCTTTGAAACTTCTTCAGTCTCATGTAAGAGTCTTTTTCAGTGCATACAGAAGATGATTGAAGCAAAGGTGGTGCCACTACGGCTGGCATGGTGGTGCAGTGGTAATTCTCCTGCCTTGCATTAAGGAGACCAGAGCTCAAGTCCTCCCTGTGTGACGTTTGCATGTGCTCTCCTTTTTTTCTGTGGGTTTACTCTTGTTGCTCCAGCTTCCTCCCACAGTCTGAAGACATGCTGGTTTGGTGGATTGGTAATACTAAATTGGCTCTGGAGTATACAGTAAGTAAGTGTGCGTTTGCCCTGAGAGGCACTTTTGCTCCTGCCTTACACACTATGCTGGCTGGGATAGGCACCTGCACCACCTGCAACCATAAGAGTGTTAGAAAATGACTGAATGCCACCATACTTACGACACAAGAGACAAAAAGGAATGTTAACTGATTAATAACATTATATAGCTATGATTCTCATAACACAGCCTATATCGAAAGTTATAAAACAGATATGGAGTTTAGCAATGAGACAGCCCTCACTTTGGTGAGGAGATCTCTTTTACATTTGGGAATCCTATGGATGAGGGCTCTAGGACCTGTTTTTGATTTTAATTTATCTGGAGATCTGTAAAATGATCTGTGTTTTTCTGTGTTTTGGGCTTGCAAAACATGATATAGTAGAAAATAAGAATAATTTCTAGTTCTTCTAGGTCTGGTGATCTATTTTTTCAAGTGAAATAAATATTTTTAAAAATGTCAAAGAACTGTCAAGATATCTCAAAGACAATGGGATTAGTTTAATTGACAGTTTATGAAAAGTTCCTAACATCTACACCTCAAATCCCGTTATACTGTAAATATAAAAGTAACCACATTTTCAGAATAACACTTTTTTTCCATAGTGCAGAATGTTAGAATTCCAAACTACCTGTATGTTAAACCAGCAGTTAATGTCAAATGCCTCAAAGGGGCCAAGATTTCTGACACAGAGGCTGCATTGGACCGTGTCGCCGACAATGAAGTATCTACCTTAGTGCTGCAAGTTGGCACTAATGATATTTATTTACAGGAATCTGAGGTATTAAAGGGGAGCTTCATCTCTCTATGCACCAAAGCTAAAAGAAAATGTCGGAATTTAGTTTTATCTGGCCCCTTACCAAGATTATATAGAGGGGATGTGATTTATAGCAGATTGCATTCCCTTCAATGCTGGCTAGAAACCTGGTGTGCAAATAAAAGCAAGTGTTTGTGAACAATTGGGATGATTTTTGGGAAAGGTCTTCATCCTAACTGGAGGGGTTCTTATGTATTATCCCAAAATATGGCAGCAAAACTGCCTGGTTGACTGATTAGAGCATCATCCAGGCTGCAGTCATGTGATCTTAAATCACAGGCTGTTGTTTATCCCACCTGCTACTATCCTGAAGCTGTTACCCATAATCCCTGTTGTGGGGCATCCAGTAAATTTAGTCTTGATGCAAACCTTAAATTACTTGATAACCAAAAAATAAGGTATATAATTAGACCAAGGGATAAAACCAGACCCTCCACCAGGGGCATCTGTAATAGATAGATAGATAGATAGATAGATAGATACTTTATTAATCCCAGAAATTTACTTCAAATTAAAACAAAAAATATATCACCAGTTCAGAAAGAAGCATGCAGGTTTAAATGCTGCTTATTGAACATTTGCACCCTTGGCAGCAAAGCTGTTTTGGTAAATGATATTATATTAAGTACATAATCTGATCTGTGTCTTCTCACTGAAACTTGGCTTAGTAAATGTGAAACTGTTCCCCAAAGTGAGGTGTCACCAGATGGATACTCGTTCCTTCATAAATCTAGAGATTCTGGTTGAGGGGTAGGCATTCCTTTTAAATATTAAAACAGATTCCAACACAATTATAGTGCTAGTCTACAGACCACCAGGGCCATATTCATTGTTCATGACTGAATTTATGATCACATAGTACTGATGGGGGATTTTAATGTACACATTGATGTGGAAACTGACACTTTTAGCAAATGTTTTGCTTATTTGTTAAATTCAGTAGGATTTTGTCAGATTGTCAAAGGTCCAACTCATAATCATAACCACATATTAGATTTAATTATAACTTACAAAGTTGAAATTCAAAATTTAAATGTTACTCCATTAAATGAAGTTATTTCCGATCACTACTTAATTACATTTTATTCAGTCCTGCCCTTGCCAACACACTCACAGATTAAAACAAAGACAGTGTGAAATCTAGATTGTAATTCTGCCTCAAAATTTATAGATACTTTGAGTAAGTCGAGTGTAATTGTGGAAAACCATCTAGATCAGTAAAAATCAAATGTAAACGTGGAAAACAATTTAGATCAGCTAACATCACATTATAATGTGACCTTGAGAGATGCTCTGGACGCAGTGGCTCACCTTAAAACAAAAGTGATCAAAGCACATAGAAACTCTCCCTGGTTTAATGAAAAAACTCTAGCTTTTAAATTAGAGTGTTGAAAACTGGAGCGCAGATGTAGAACAACAAAGCTACATGTTTTTCAAAATGCATGGACAGAGAGTGTTAAAAAATAAAAAAGCTCTCTTTAAAGCTTGCTCAGAATACTATTCTACAATAATAGATAGCAATAATAAAAATCTCCGGGTACTGTTTAGAACAATTAACAAATGGGAATTCAGATCTACAGTGCAAAATACCAATAGACATGAGCAGTACAGACTTTATGAACTTCTTCAATGAGAAAATTAAAAATATAAGATCCCAGATCTCAGTATCACAGTGCAAACCAAATATTAGCTTAGCAGACCCTGCCTTACATTGCATTCAGCACTTTAGTAATTATAATCCTGTAACTGAGCAGGAAGTCTTAACTTTAATTTCTAAAATGAAACCCACTACTTGTTCCCTAGATCCAGTGCCAACAAAACTAGTAAAAAGTGCAATGGATGTTCTTGCAGCGCCTATTCTAAACATTATCAGTCATTATTGCATGACATAGTTCCTGATGCACTAAAAGTGTCAGTCATTAAACCATTACTTAAAAAGTCAGACCTAGACCCACACATACTAAATAATTATAGGCCTATTTCACATTTACCCTTTCTCTCTAAAATACTAGAAAAAGTAGTTGCCAATCAGATTCAGTCATACCTTACGCATTACAATTTATTGGAGAAATTCCAGCCTGGTTTCCGCACTTGTCATAGTACAGAAACGGCACTAACATGGGTTGTAAATGACATTCTGATATCCTCTGATGAAGGAAACTAATTATGCTGTTAAGTGCAGCATTTGACACCATTGACCATTCTATTTTACTGCACAGGTTAGAAAATAATGTTGGGCTTACAGGCACTGTGCTCGTTTGGTTTAGATCTTATTTATCAAATTGATTCCAATATGTACAGAAATGTGCTGACAGTACTCCATCATTACACATAGAAGTGAGATATAGGAAACATAATGTTAATTTTCACTCATATGCAGATGACACCCAGTTATACCTTTCATTTAGATCAAATGAAGTTTCTCAGATGTTGACTTTAATTAGTTTTGTTAGTAAATTAAAGCAGTGGATGGATGAGAACTACTTGTCTTTAAACACAGATAAAACAGAGATGTTAATTGTTGGAGGGAATGATGCTGATCACAACAATATTTTGACATCATTTAATTCAGTTGGAATCACCATTTATTTTACTGAATCAGCCCGCAATCTAAGAGTTCTCTTTGACTCTAGCATGTCATTTAAAGAGCATATTACAAAGTTGTCCAAATCATATTTCTTCCATCTTAAAAATGTTGGGAAATTAAGGTGCTTTCTAAATAAACAGGATTCTGAGAAATTAATTCATGCATTTATTTCTAGTAGGATTGACTACTGCAATGTGGCGTTCACTGGATGTTCAAACTGTTGTTTATACAGCCTCGAGTTAATCCAAAATGCTGCTGCAAGAATTATTACAAGAACAAGAAAGTATGAACACATAACTCCAGTTCTTAAATCTTGACACTGGTTCCCGGTTACGTTTAGGACAGATATCAAAATCCTCCTGTTAACATATAAAGCACTAAATGGCCAAGGTCCAGCTTACTTGTCTGAACTTATCATGACTTACAAACCAGAGCGCATATTAAGATCTCAAGGTGCTAGTCTGCTACTGATTCCAAGGATTAATAAAATAACAGTGGGAGGTCGAGCTTTTAGTGACAGGGCCCCTAAACTGTGGAATGGTCTGCCTGCTACTATAAGAGGTACCCCTTCGGTCTCAGCTTATAAATCCCGGCTGAAGACTCACTACTTCAGTTTAGCATATCCTGACTAGAGCTGCTGATTAACTGTACAGACTGCATCTCTAGCACTAAAACATAAGTAACACGATCGTTATAATTTGTTTCTAACCCTTACCTATTCTGTTTCTCTTCTCAGTACTCAAATGTGGCACTTGGTGCCACGGTACACCTGCCAAGTTGTTTTGCCTGCCTAAGGTAAAGTCACCCCTGATGGAGGATCACAGGAATTGTAGGGTAGCAATGTTTCAGCTGTGGAATGAATTGGGGGCGGCAGCTTGATGGCTGAGGTATCCAGGACTCTAAACAAATCCAAACCATATATTGCATTGTATTGACCCCTTCTTTTTGACACCCACTGCACGCCTAACCTACCTGGAAAGGGGTTTCTTTTTTAACTGCCTTTCCCAAGGTTTCTTCCATTTTTTTCCCTACAAGGGTTTTTTTTGGGAGTTTTTCCTTGTCTTCTTAGAGAGTCAAGGCTGAGGGGCTGTCAAGAGGCAGGGCCTGTTAAAGCCCATTGCAGCACTTCTTGTGTGATTTTGGGCTATACAAAAATAAATTGTATTGTATTGTATTTTTGTGGGCCCAGTGTCAGTGTGGATAATTGTGTTGTGTGTGGATACCGTACTGTTCTGTATTCACACCTGTATTTCTATTAAAAAAGTTACATCTAATGCCTCATTTTCAAAATATTTTTTGCAGTTTAAAAAGTGCTATTTTTTTTAGAATATAATAGAATAGAATATATCAGAAAAGAGTAGAATGGAAAGCCTTTATTATTATTGAACCTACTGTATACAGTGAAATTATGAAAGATACATCTATAAGCAGTTATACAGGTATTGTCAAGCTTGGGTCACAGAGTTGCACGAGAGACAGGAAGGCGAGTCCAGGTTTCCAAGGAAAATACAGGTACTTTATTACTTTATAGAGAAGGCAGGTACAGTCTCAAGACTTCATTCAAAATAGGAGCTGTTATTTCAGCACTCAAATGAGCACACAAGATAGGAGCCGCAACACTGGGGCAATCGTCCTGCTTTAGCGCCCATATTCAGATTGGAAGAATAGTAGAGGCTCAGAATCACCGCCCTGGCAGACCAAGAGAGTGTGAGGAGGACCAGGTCAAAGCCTGGTGTTAAATGTTCTAAACATCTTGCAACCAGCACGTTACACACACAGCCTGATCCTGCAGAGGACAACCAATTATTTTGCCCTCGGTTTACTGTTTACTTGATACAGTAGACCAGCTACAGAGGTGTCCATGTGCAACCACCATTAGAGATGAGGAATCACCGGCAACCCCGTTCACAATAGTATATGTATTTTTGTGTATTATGCTGAGGAGCAACAGACTAAAGTGATTTGGTAATTGTGGACTGAAACACAGAGGTTGATTGAGTGAAAAGATGGAGAAGATGAGGTTCAGAAAGAGACCCAAGAAGACATGTTCGGAGATGGTGTCAGGTGATATGAGAAGGTCTCATTCTAAATGATGCTCAGGACTGTGGAGTGTAGAGGAAAATTATTTGAGGGGCAACTGGAACACCTGGGTAAAACCAGTAAGTGTGTTAAACTGGTGTTGATTTTAAAGTCTGTTTTTGAACCTCACTGTGAAAAGTGCTGTTTGTATACAGTAAATATCTAGAAACCCAAGTTTATGAAAGTTTAAATCCACCCATCCATCCCGCTATATCCTAATTACAGTTTCACAGGGGCTGCTGGAGCCAACATGGGACACATGGCAGGAAACAAACCATGCACAGGGTGCACACACTCACCAAGGACAATTTAGAATCACCAATGCACCTAATCTGCATGTCTTTGGGAGGAAACTCACACAGACACATGGAGAACATGCAAACTCCACGCAGGGAGGACCCGGGAAGCGAACCCGTGGTCTCCTAACTGCAAGGCAGCAGCGCTACCCACTGCACCACTGTGCAGCTCTGAAAGTTCAATTGTTAAAATAAATGATTAAGTTTTTCTTTTTGTATTTGTCACTGAAATTCAACTGAATTTCCAAGGAAACATTACCTCTTCTAAAGATCAAGAGTCTTGATTATTACGCCCATTAGTACATGATACATGAAGTAGTGGTAAACAATTGCAAAAAATGTTTTTGTATGAACTGATTATGGATGCCTGCGGTGAATACTGTATAGTGCCCGAAATCGAAAACTAATTAACAACATCAGATTGAACTGAAAATTAACAAATATATAAATGACTATTATTTAAAATATATAACTTCTGTGCAAGTTTCTTTTTTCATGAGTAGATTAATATCTATACTTTGTTCCTCTTTCTGGTTTCTTAAATGTAAGTGGTATTATTTTATTACAGAAATGTTTAATATTCTTTTAAAATCACCTGGGAAATATGATTATTTGTATGGTCTTAAAATTGCATTATATGTGTTATAACAAAAAAAACAGACAAGAGGGAAATAACAAAGTTTTGAGGACCAGCTGGGACCCCAGTTACATCATTCGACTGCAGCAAAAAATTAAAGAAAAGGGGTAAAAAATAAAAATGCTGCAGTCGTTGGTCAGCCTCTGGTGCCTCAGGACGTTCTGTGATCGCTGGTTTCAGGTTCACAAGTGAATGCCAACTTCTGGTGCCTCGTTCTTTTAAATAGCCCTCAGGACAGAAGACATCAGTAAGCTTCATCTGCTTGGCTGTGGGCGAAAGAGATGAGGCAGTTAGTGACCACTTTTCTCCAGGATGCTCCTGTGTCATTTTCAGAGTTTTATCATTTGTTTTGGTTTCTTCTGCTAATGTATGACTATATGATGAGGCTCGTTATGAAAATACCTTATAAAATAAAGAGCATTTCTATATAGCCCAAACCTGTAAGTCATCATGAGCAGTACAATGACAAGATATTGAATGTTTAGTCTAGTCAGCTTCACTGTTTTTTGGAAATAAATATCCATTCTTGCTACTGGGATCCAAAAAGTGCCAGGATGGGGCAATTTAAGGACAATAATGTGTTAAAAAAAGAAAATAATGATGTGAGTAGAAACAGATAATGCTCAATAAGTGATTAATATAAATGCTGCATCCAGGCAAGGCCTAGTCCTTTAGGAGTAAAAAGGGGCAGAGGACCTTTCATATTTCACAATTGTGTGAGGAAATATTAAAAACAATGTTTGTCAAACACAGATTGGATGGGATTTGGGTATCCCACCCTCTATAGTGCATACTATAATTAAAAGATTAAGAGAATCTGGAGAAACTTCGGTGCATAAAGGGCAAGACCACACGCCTAAGCTGACTGCCTGGCACTGCATCAAGACACGTTAGTCATGAATAACTGATATAACCACATGGGCTCAGGAATACTTTGGCAAACCTTTATCAAGAAACACAATGTGTATTTACACCCACAAATACCAGTTACAACTGTACTGTACAAAAACAAAGCTGTATGTTAACAGTTTCCAGAAACGCCATTGACTTTTCTGGGCTTGGAGGCATCAGGGATGGACTATCTTGCAGTTGAAATGTGAATTATATTCAGTCGAATGAATATTGCAAGTCTTTTTCAAAGGAAATGTATATTGATCTTCCAGACCAAAGAAAAAAGGACCATCAGGACTGTTACGACCCACAAGTCCAGAAGCCAGTGACTGTGATGGTGTGGGGTTCTGTCAGTGACCTGGGCAAGGGTAACATGCACTTCTGTGAAGGCACCATTAATGCTAAAAAGTACATACAGATTTTGAAGCAGCACATGTTGCCTTCAAGATGTCATCTCTTCTGTGGATGCCCACTAATATTTCAGCAAGACAATGTAAAACCACATTCTGTATGCATTACAAAGGCATGGCTGCACAGGAATCAGGTGAGGGTGGCTCAGCCAGCCTGTCTGCAGTTCTGACTTGTCCCATCTGAGAATATATGGTGCATTTGGAGAAGTAAATAATAACAATGAGGACCCCCATACTGTTGCACACCTTAAGACTTACAGTATTTGCAAGAATGATGGTGACAAAATTACACCTGAAACACTCGATAAATTGGCATCTTCAGTACCTAAACATTTATAAGTGTTGTGAGAAGAAAAAGCAAACATTACAAAGTTGTAAATTCTTGACTGTCCAAACTTTTTTTGGAACATGTTCCACGTATCAAAATCAAAATAAGAGTTTATTTTTGAAACAAACAATAAGAAGTCAAACAAAATGACACCATTTACTGGCTAAATGAGCCGATTACAATGTGTAAGCTTTCAAGGCAACTGAGGCCTCTTCTTCAGGCAGGTTGTAATAAAAATCAAGAATCAAGATTACAAGCTGTCTGAAGAAGGGGCCTGGTCTGCCTCGAAAGCTTGCACATTGTAATAATCTTATTTAGCCAATAAAAGGTGTCATTTTACTTGACTTCTCATTGCACAGACAATGGCTAACATGGTACAACACCCTAGTAATACTGAAACAAACAATAAAGGTTGTAACATCAGAAAATGTTGCCAGAAATACAGGGTGACCCAGGGAAAAGGGAAATTTTCAAAGGTTCAATGCACGAATAAACACATTACAAAATACATTTAATGATGAAATTATTGTACAGGATATGCAATTAATGATGATATTCAATATTCATTCAGTATTCATTTTGTTTTGAAGAAAACGTCATGAAGGTGTTATATATTTCTCTGTACACATGCTGACAGCCTGTTGAGGAAATTCTGCATTGCTCGAGGTAACATGTCAAGAGGAACGCTATCGATTTCCACTTGCGGCAAGTGGCTGGGAGTGGTACACAGCCGGTATGCCCAGAAGGACCGGGGGATGGCTTAAGCCTCCTCCAGACCACGAGGGGGCAACCGTCCTGGTGGCTTTGGGGACCAAGGGAACAGAGCTTAGACGCTCAACCCTATAGGGGCCCGTGGTCACCACCAGGTGTCGCCCATATGCCTGAGGAGCCCTGGCCCTCAGCACTTCCGCCACACCTGGAAGTGCTGGGGGGAAGAAGATCAGGGACACCCGGAGTGCTTCCGGGTACATGGTCGGCACTTATGCCACACCTGGGAGGGCCGGCGGAAGGTTATCGGGAGGCACCTGGAGCTCATCTGGGTGATGATAAAAGGGACCACCTCCCTTCATTCGAGGGCTGGAGTCCGGGAGCAGAGTAGACGAAGTCTTGGAGAAGAGGAGTGGAGGCGGGCCTGAAGAAAAGAGGGGCATTGTGAGGCCTGGACATTGGGGTAGTTTTGGGGTTGTGTGTGAGCACTAATTGTAAATAGTTGTAAATAAATGTGTGTTGGGTGATTTAAAACCATGTCTACCTGTCTGTGTCTGGGCCAATGTCCACACACTTTAATCCTTCTTTTTAGTTTAGCAATGGTTGCAGGACATGTGCGGTACATTTGGCTTTTAAGATATCCCCAAAGAAAAAAATCACAAACATTGAGATATGGGGATCTCGGAGGCCATGGAATGTCGCCATTGTGAGAAATGACGCACCTTCCAAACAATCGTCGAATAGCTTCCATCGATTGTTGGGCAGTATGCGAAGTGGCTCCACCTGGTGACTTCGTTTTTTTAAGGCTGAACCCGTTTCTTTAAATTACACACCCATGTTGTAATCGCATGTGCAGACGGGACACAGTCATGATGTCCTAACCAAGGTTATTATAGTTTTGCCTTTTTATATTAGTTTTTATTCCTATATTTTTTCTGACCTTACTTGGAAATTCAATTTAGTTTTAGTTTTCCTTCATCGTGTATTTTTAGTTTAGTTTTTATTTCACAAAGACATTTGTATTTTATTTTTATATCTCTTAGTTTCAGTTTTAGTACTTATGGCATGGTGCTCCTACGGTGTTTAGTCTTGTGTCACAATCAGACAGAACTGTACACTTAACAGATTTGGATATGAGTTTAATGTTAGTGGACGCTTACTACACTACATGGTTTTGTTTTTGTCTGATAAAAACAAGCAGAATCAAAACTAGACACTGAATATGAAAAATTTTATCATTTTTAAAATATTTTCTCATGAAAATCATGGGGGCTTAGGAAGAACATGGCTCTTTGACTTGAATCAGTTTGTAGACTCCACCTAGCTGTATTGAGGGAAACAAATAAAAACAAGCATGTAGTGAGAAGGTTAGGGACAGTGAGACTTGAATAGCCCACCATAAAGGACAGTAAACCCATAATGAGCAGAGCAAGAGCAGGTAATAGGAGTATGGACAGGCATAAAATGACAGAGACAGCAGCTGAGATTAAGAACAATATATACATTATCTAAACCAGTTTATCCAGAGGAGGATCACAGGAAACCTGAAGCCTACCCAAGCAGATTTGGATGTAAAGCAGGAAAAATCCCTGGTATACAATATGTATGATAAGGCTGATGTCAAGAACAAAAAAATATAATATTTCAAGTATCTATTTTGAGAGAGAGAGAGAAAAACATTGAAAAAAGGGAGACAAATATTTTAAAATACAATTCTGCTAATGGATTACTTTCACAATACAGTATCAGGTATTTTGAGTTGTGAATATGAACTAAAAAAGATAAATGAATAAATATATAATAAATACAAAAACCCATTAGAATGTTTAGTTTTCATAACTTGGCAGACTCTCTTCGCCTACCTACCTTTGTTTGTATCGCTTTGTTGTTAAACGATGTTTTTAAAGCAAAAGTAATTGGTCAGCAACAATATGCTGATCTTGTATGATGGCCTAGTGAGTCTCTCGATCAGTGCCATTTAATTTTCAAAAACCGGGAGTGGTCTCTCCTCGACTTTCTTGTATACTCAGGTATGGGGATGGATATTTGAGGAGTAAACCACAAAACAATGATTATATTTTTATATTACGTACATTAAGAAACCTGCGGTGGGTTGGCACCTTGCCCTGGATTGGTTCCTGCCTTGTGCCCTGTGTTGGCTGGGATTGGCTCCAGCAGACTCCCGTGACCCTGTATTCGGATTCAGCGGGTTGGAAAATGGATGGATGGATGGATGGACATTAAGAAACCATCAACAGCAAATCAAATTAATAATATATTGAATAATTATTATAAAAGGAAAGTTGAATAAATTGGACTCTGCAGTTGCATGAATAAAAAAAAAAAATTAAGTACAGTATGTGTTCAGGTAAAGTACCACTTATGGGTGATGGATTTGGCCCAAAAGTTACAGATCTACAATTGTGGTGTAAGAACCACATGCTGAATTTCATCCATCTATCTAGTTGCGTTTTTGACTTAATGTGTTTATACACACACATGCGCACAATTCCAAAATAAGGTATTTTTGGTCTCTGGGAGGTCTATAACGTCAAGATTCATCAAAATATGAGGTTGAATTGTTTCATGATTACTATATTTTCTCTTTACTTCATATATGTGAAAGTAAAAATGATTTCTCCTGTACAGAGTGGCAGGTGAATTGCTGTTAACAAAAAGCAGTCACCTGAGAAATAAACTGAAACGTTACTCACTCGTGATTTTTCTGTCAATATGGTAAACGATTTCAGCTGTTTGAATTACATTTTGATATACAACAAGCACAAAGAAAGATGGCATGTAAATCGCTTCTATTCCACACGCTTTACACACCTGCATTTAGCTTGATCTGTCACCGCAAATGCTGTGTGAACAGCTGCCCTCCGTCACCAGCAGCTGTTCACTGGATGAATATGTGCGGGTGGCTCATGGTGGATGACTTTCTATTTTAGAGTTAAAACTTACAAGGGTTAAAGACTAATGGCAAGAATATTCATTCAAAAATGAAAGCAAAAAATATTTTAGTAAATTATTATTTTATTTCAGTTAGTCTTTCCAGGTACTTTGTTTTGTTGAGTTTTAATTTTTCATTTTGGTTTTGTTAATTATTTTATTTCAGTTTACGATAATGTTTTTTTAATAATAGTTTCAGTTTTGATTTTAGTTTTCGTTAACTATAATAACCTTGGTCCTAACTGGTAATGATGCCAAAATTCCCTTTGCGCAGCAGTCACACTATTACCATTATTATAAAAGGCTGTCACAGGCAAAACGCTCCACTGTTCTATTATAACTAATGGCGAGGGGTTCTAAACGAAGTTGTATTGGTCCCAAACAACTCATCTGTTTCCCTGCGCCTCCCTGTATAAAGTGTAACACATTTCAATGTGAATGACACGTATTCACAAACACTGGAATGGTAGCACTGCGGTCAGTGCCTCTGCTGATCCGGTGTTTTGGCTTTAAATCACATGCTCAGTCATTGTTCATGCCATCTGAATCTTCATGCCATCTGTGTGGACTGTCCTCTGGGAACTCATCCCAAAGAGGTGTATGGTAGGTTAGTTTGTGCTGATAATTCAGCTGGGACCCAGGATAGATTTTGCCCTGCATCTAACACGACATGGATAGGCTGTGTAATGTTGTGCGATTGTCAGAAGGGGACCTTGTTTTTCAATTTCCTAGATAATCCAGTTACTGATTGTGTCATGGCTGTCTGCAGGATGTAAGTATTTACTGTCTTGCAAAGGAGTTGCCATTTTGAAGTTTATGGCTGGTTGAGATACAAACAAACAAACCATACAAACAATACCACGTGCGATAACAGAACTGCTGCTTCCTTGGAGGGGCCTGGATAATCCAGTTACTGATTGTGTCAGGATTGTTTGTGTAAGTATCAGCTGTCTTGCAAAGGAGTCGCCGCTTTGAAGTCTTGCCTTGGAGGATTTCTGTATTTACCTGACTTGGCAATTAACATTTTTGACAATATTGGTTTCTAAACAGCAGATCTGTACTCATTAATGGTTGGTAACAATACATTTTGTTAACTCGTGTTTTCATTATTTGTTAAACCCAGGAAATTTAGCTGTGCCACTTGTTTAATCTGGTTGTCCATAACTGATAATTGCAGGGACTGAAGGAGATTTAAGCTCTGGCCAGGAGAAGGCAAGAGAAGGGGACGGTCCACTAAGAACGCTGCCAAGACACTCGGACAGAGCAAAGGGGCTCACAGGCTGACAAGGGTACGTGGCTGGCACGACGTGAGGCACAAGGACGGCAATACTTCCAGGGAGAAAGAGACAGCTCCATAAGGAGACGCCGGTTGTGGGCCCAGCGAGAGAGGGAAGCTGCATGGAAGGACCGAGCCAAGCTGGCAGACAAGAAATAAGGCGTGCCTAGGTCAAAGCAATACAAGAAGCCCAGAGTGGAAAAAAAGGAACAACGAAGAGACGCCGACAGGGATTCCACAATTCTCTTGGAAACGAGTGTCCGGTGAACAGAGTGCATCCGTGGACAGTTGAACAATTAAGTGTTGGGGTAACACTGAGAACAAACAGGACTTTGCACCACTACAGGTTGAATCATCCAATTCATGTTTTTAATGGACTTTTAGAGTGTGGACTGTGGGCTTTCCTTTCTAAGATAAGAAATTTTCTTTATGATACTGTTAGATTTGGTTTATGTTCATTTATCTTTTTAATGTACTTATGATTGTCTGGTGTAATAGAAGTTACTGTTACTTCCTGAAATTGCTGTTGTGTCTTTCATTGTGTGTTTACTCACCGCCCAATTTAAAGAAACCTGTGTACTATCATTGGTAAATTTCAGGAGTTCCAAGTCTCTTAATAAAACTGGGTGGCGTAGTCGGATATTTGGATGGTGTCTAGTTAGATTACCTGAAAGTGTGACCAGACACCTGTTACACGATGTATATACTGTATTTACAAAGCACCTGGATGAACAAAGCTGTAATGCTGCAGGAGGCCAAACAACAACTTGTGAGCAACATTCGAGAAAATAAAGTTTTAAATAAAGCAAAAACCCTCAACTATGAATTCAAGAAGCAAATGTTTTTATATAACTTGTACAGTATATACAATAAAGGTGAATGTGTGCTTGTCCGGTAGACAGCATATTCATCTTTTGTACATAAGAACACCACAGGCTATGATTTGTTTCAAAGTTTAATTGTTGCCCCGACTCAGGCTGGGCCGGGTACCCTGCTAGTTTTTTTTATAAATAGAATCAAATCATTTACTTATTGGAATAAGGAATTAATTCATTTCAATATTTGGATCTTAATCTTTAACAATGTACTATTTTCTACAGTATTCACTTTATTTGAATCTCAAATTCATATTCTTAACATTTGACAAAATTCCACAAAATTCTCAAATCTGAAGGCAGTGTGTGAAAAAAACATTAATATGTTTTTTACAGAGGAGGCACATGATGAAAATCACAAAAATCTGCAACTTAATTTGAATTACTATAAAAGCCATTTTCAAAATACTCATTTTAAAACTTTCTTTTTACCAAATCTGCCCAGGGGTGCAAAAAAAGAGCAGTAAAAGTAAAACTCTGTCCTCTGTGTGTTTCTATATTAAGTGCACACAATTTATTATCTTCTGTAACAGCACTAGAAAGCAGCAGGAGTTTGCCTCGTTTAGCTAACATTGATGTATAACAAGCCGAGTTTTGTACAGATGGAGGTTATACCATTGGTAATACTACTTTTGTAATACATCAGAAAAAAATTGCCTTCAGACAATAGACAGCACCAAGTGGGGTTGGCTGTAGTTTGCAAATAAAAACTAATTCCCATTAATATGTTTTAAGCTGATTACTATTAATTATGGCATATTGAAATGTGCCAAATCACATGCACAATTCCCAGACTTACCTTAATTATCAATTTGCACTAATTGTAAAAGACTGATTCTGTTTAACATAATGAGAGAATTCAAAGTGGGATTACTGAGGTGTCTGATAAGCTGAAATGCTTTTTATAGAGATGGGCTGCTCATACAGTACATTCAAATAGCAGTTTGCAGTGGTTTGCAAGAAATGTATTGACTTTACCGTACAACATCACCAGTAAGTCTGAAGACAAATTGTGTAATTTTTTTTTCTAATTTAAGTGTCCTTGCTTGAAAAATTTCATCCATTACATTCTAGATGATGTTAATGATGTTAATGTGTTCAATCTGCTTTTTGGTTGACTGGGAGTTAAGCCATAAAACTTCTTTGCCCAGCTCTTATGTGAAACACTGAGCTGACTCAGATGGAGATGAAGTCTCCAAGCACTGAGTCAGTGTGTCCCTAAGCCGGTCACTTCACTTGTCAGAGTGTTTAATACACAAAGGGGCTACATGAAATAAGTTGGGTGTGTTTATTTCCTTCCTTATTATCCTGCATATTATGTAAAAGGCATTTTTAAATACACACTTTTTCGCACAAAATATCTTAGACTAAACTTGTCATGTGAAATCTTGGGAGCTGCAGCTCCAGGGCAGTGCTAACCGTTTAATAATGCAGTCCTTATGTAACTGATGAGCCTTCCGTCACTTTGTTGGACTTTTTCCTGCACTCCCTCTGCAACCTCTCTGCAGAAACATTACAGACTCTAAAATGGGATATCAGATTGCTTCACTTTTTGCCCAAGTCATTCGTCTTTGGTCATGAGGGCACTTACCAGAATTTAAAGATTAAACACATTTCTTACTTCAAAGTGTGCCTGCAGTAATGGAATGTCTCATTAAAATCTTTTCCAACTCCAAGAAACTTCGAAGGCTGCCTGCAGTTTTTGAACTACTGTATGCATTTAAGAGGCTCTGTGTGGAGCTCACTGTGCTGCAGTGGCCTGCCCCACTTAGCTCTTTTTTTCCCTCCATGTGGTCTCATCTGCTTATTGTTCTTCTTTTTAGTCCAGGTCCAGTGGGCTTCTGCAGAGAAATTTGATTTATTAACCTCATTCTCTCTGCTTTCAACATGAGCTCCCATAGGTCAGGTTTTCCTCATGTACTGTTTCACATGGCTTTTTAAGAGATAATCTTCATTTCCCAATTTCTTGTATGAAATTAGAATATTATAAAGTCAATAATTCTTGCCATGAATTCATAATCATCCCTCAAAACTATTTACTGGTTTTATTAGACTTCCAGTGCAGCAATCCAACCATTCATATGCTGGATCTAGACCTCTAGTTTTAAAAAATGGAAAAATAGAATATGCTGTATATAATAAAAATGTAATAGAAAGTACATGATTTTGAATTATTTAAAGATATACATTTTGGAAAAAAACATAGTATGACACAATGGATTAGAACAGGTTGGAGCGTAATAACCCTTTTGTTTTTCATTTGTAAGTGAAACAATATACAGTCATATGAATAAGTTTGGGAACCCCTCTCAGCCTGCATAATAATTTACTCTACTTTCAACAAAAAAGATAACACTGGTGTGTCTTTCATTTCCTAGGAACATCTGAGTACTGGGGTGTTTTCCAAACAGATTTTTAGTGAAGCAGTATTTAGTTTTATGAAATTAAATCAAATGTGAAAAACTAGAGACAAATACCCTTGTAATTTTGCTGTTTTGAATGCATGTAACTGCTCAATACTGATTACTTGCAACACCAAATTGGCTGGATTAGCTTGTTAAGCCTTGAACTTCATAGACAGGTGTGTCCAATCATGAGAAATGGTATTTAAGGCATTCAATTGCAAGGTATGCTTCCCATTGACCCTCCTCTGAAGAGTGACAGCATGGGATCCTCAAAGCAACTCTCAAAAGATCTGAAAACAAAGCTTATTCAGTATCATGGTTTAGGGGAAGGCTACAAAAAGCTGTCTCAGAGGTTTAAACTGTCAGTTTCAACTGTAGGAAATGTAATCAGGAAATGAAAGGCCACAGGCACAGTTGCTGTTAAACTTAGGTCTGGCAGGATTGTGGGAATGGTTACAGACAACCCACAGATCACCTCCAAAGACCTGTAAGAACATCTTGCTGCAGATGGTGTATCTGTACATCATTCTACAATTCACCGCAATTTGCACAAAAAACATCTGCATGGCCGAGTGATGAGAAAGAAGCCCTTTCTGCAATTACGCCACAAACAGAGTCACTTGTTGTATGCAAATGCTCATTTAGACAAGCCAGATTCATTTTGGAACAAAGTGCTTTGGACTGATGACGCAAAACTTGAGTTATGCGGAAGAAGAACACCGTATTTCAAGAAAAACACCTGCTACCTACTGTCAAATTTGGTGGGGGTTTGATCATGCTGTGGGGCTGTGTTGCTAGTTCAGGGACTGGAACCTTAGTTAAAGTCAAGGGTCAGATGAATTCAACCCAGTATCAACAAATTCTTCAGGATAACGTTCAAGCATCAGTCAAAAAGTTGAAGTTACGCAGGGGTTAGATGTTCCAACAAGACAATGACCCAAAATACAGTTCGAAATCTACAAAGGCATTCATGCAGAGGGAGAAGTACAATGTTCTGGAATGGCCATCACAGTCCCCTGACTTGAAAGTCATTGAAATTAATGGGAGGATTTGAAACAGGCTGTCCATGCTCGGCAGCCATCAAATTTAACTGAACTGGAGAGATTTTGTATGGAAAAATGGTCAAACATACCTCCATCCAGAAACCAGACACTCATCAAAGGCTATAGGAGGCATCTAGAGGCTGTTATATTGGCAAAAGGAGGCTCAACTAAGTACTGATGTAATACCTCTGTTGGGGTGCCTTAATCTATTCAAATGTCTAATTTTGTTATGATGCATATTGCATATTTTCTGTTAGTCCAATAAACTTAATGTCACCGCTGAAATACTACTGTTTCCATAAGACATGTCATATACAGTACACCCCTAAAATTAGAGCACCCACGAATTGTGAAAAACCGCAAATTTCGGATGTGGTTAAAAACAAAATGCCTACTTTCATAGTTTAAACCCTAAATATGCCCCCAAAACACTTTAATTTAATTTCAAACTCAGCTTAATACATTAACTAAAAATAAAGAATGTAAAGGTAAACCCGTATACTGTACAGTACTGTACTGCTATGTCTCCCGCAGTGCTAGAATGTAAAATACTGATGTTACCGTTATATGTACTGTAATTCATGCAAGTGAGTTTTCATTGCCAGAAGCCTTAGACGGTGCAGCTCATTTTGGCGACATCTTTAACCCTTAAACTGCCACATACTTGGGGGTTCCTGGACGCCAAATACTTTTTAGCTGCACTTTAAGTAAACATCACAATTTGCAAAGAAAAAGTGAAATTTTAATGAAACACATTTTTTTTCATGCAAAGAGCATCGCAATTACTGCAACACTGATCATTTTACACACTGCTAATAAACTGTAAAATCTATTTAAAAAACTGCTGAAACAATATGTACAAAGTGCAACTGATGCCATGGATAAAACTCAGTAAATCACTGAGCCAACTGTACTTGAACTGGCTGCACTCAAGCACACATAGGTAAGCGCTGATGTTGGCAGGTTAGTCTAGTGCAGCGCCTCAATCCCAAGGACAGTGAGGCTGCAGTGCTGCAGGGTGTCACGCTTGGGTCACAGAATTGCACAGAAACACAGGAGATTGTAGAGACAGGAACTTTATTCAAACACTTCAAACAAACATGTCTCTTACAGAAGTAAAAGGAGCTCAGTATGCAGTTAGTTATCGATTTAAAGAATAGACAAACATCATAGGGGGCACAACAGAAGCAGGACCCCCAACAGGACCAGAGGATGTCTGGGGGAGGAGAAAGAAACAAAGCAATTAGCCAAAAAGAACAGGTGTTGTTCAGGCTTTTAAGTAAGCGAAGCGTCGCACGAGAAGCATATCATGTGACAGAGCAGCCACAAGTAAGCCCAGCAGGCAAGGGAGCAATGTGAAGGTGATCTATCTGTGTTTTTTAAGAGGGGGTTTTAGAGGAGCGTCTGTGTCTTCTAGGGGTGCGTTCAGCCCCCCTGCTCACAAGGGGATGCCGCTAAGATTCACACCATTGAGAAGACGGTGATTTATTTATTTTTATGATGGAGATTCCAGGGATGCACCCAGCCTTGACCTGATATGCATGCACTCACAAACAGAGACAACGACAAAGCAAACCAGTTATCAAACAGCAAATAAAGAATGTAATGAAAACAAATGAAATAAGCAAACAACGATACTACCCCTGTTCCCCTTATGGTGATTACACATTAAATACAACAAAGCACAAACAAAAAACACACAGTAAATTATGAAAAAGTTCATGAAAACGGCAACAGATGAAATGTAATGATGAAAATAGATCCATAGGTCCATAGATCCGCATGTTGAATGGGAATGTAAAGATAGTCCTACTGGTAGCTCCAGGTGAAGATGGGTGGACGGGTTCAGGAGCGCTCCTTTCTTTGCAGGTTGGCCATGAATCCATTTACAGTCCTCATGTACACCGGCAGATGGCAGACAATCCGGACACACGAAATGATCCAGGACAAAATGAATAAGTACAGGTAACCTAAAAGAATGCAGACAGACAGGAACTTGAGGAACTTGAAACACAAATTACAAAAACTTCTTTTTTTTGCTTTTGATCACCGGCCCTCCTTTTTAAAAGCCGCACTGACATCCTTTGACTTCAACACCCTCAGCAGAAGACCAATCAGAGCCACTGCAGGGATTGCTGGGAGTTTCAAATTCTATTGGCCACTTTCACCATCCCAAGCCGCAGTTCTCTACAGTTGCTTCCTGTTCTCTCTACAGTACAGTATTGCCACGAAAAAAATCATAAAAATTGCGGAGGATATTTGCGGTTTCCACTAACAATTATTAGTTAAGTTCTAAGGAAAAATCCGCTAATGACTGAGGCCGCAAACTATGAACCACAACTTTGTAGGGGTCTACTGTATTAAAAGGAAGTTGCTATTTTGAAAGCTCAGCCAATGATAAACAAAAATCCAAAGAATTAAGAGGGGTTCCCAAACTTTTTCATATGACTGTAGATATTTAAAAAAGTGTAACAAAATGTGCAAAGTCTGGTTATACAGGATTAATGGAGTAACCATCTCTCTTTTTTTCTTACTCATCCTGTATAAATTTTCAACAGATCTAAGTAAAATTCTGTATCTTGATGAGGAAACTGCTTGACAGCAGAAGTATACTACACAATGGGAGTTTTGGGGCTCATTCTGGACACCTGTAAGTACCATTTCACCATTAATGCACAATAATAAGTCAAAATTCGATAATGGGCCATCGCTTGAGCATTTATTAAAATTATTGTTGTCACAGTTTTCCTGATGAATTGCTCCATAAACCTTTATAATGGAAGATAATGGATCGACTTGCATCCCGGTGTTAAGTTGGTTGCTAATATCTTTTTCCTCCGGGAGGCCATGATAATGGACGGACAGAGACAGACTGCCTCACAGAGAGATGTACCTCTCCAATATACCAGATGTCAGTATCTCCTTCATGGAGCTCTCATTTATACACCCACAGGGCAACATGGGAGCTGTAATCTTGCAGAGAAACCCTGCTGGGGTACTTGGGTGCCACCAGGGTGAGCTGCTGGGAGAGGACTTCTCTAGTTTAAGGAATTTCTGCAAGTACTTCTTGGATGTAATTCTGTGGCACAAGAAGTACTCCTGGGTCCAACATTAAAGGAGCCACACCACCTCACCAGGCAAGTTGGAGTCAAGAGAGGAGAAGGACAATGCTCGCCTGGAGAGGAGTAGAGGAGAAAGGAAAGGAAGAGAATTGTAATTGTATTTGTGGATTGTGGATTGCAGGAGACACCTGTTGAAGGTATAGCTGTTCAGAATTAAACAATACTCAATCCTGGGACAGCTGTTTGTGGATTTGTGACTGGGGTTTAGTGCTCTTTAGTGCCACACTGTATACTGAACTTAAGATAGTTTAGAGCTATTCAAAGTTCTAGTGTGGATAAACTGGGATGTCAGAAAGTTCTGTTTGTTTTAAAAGTGACATATGACACACTGACAGACTGTAGCCAAAGACTTGAAGTGTGCCGCTGTGATCTGTGAGGTTTATTCCATAGACTTTATTTTATTTAAAACAGGCAATTGAGGCCATAAATAGATACAGCAGAAGCCACACAAGCCACCTGAGTAGAATGGGAGAAACATTACTGCCATGTAAGCAACCTGACAAGGAGATGGGAAGAGACAAGTAGACAACTCAGGCAGGCTACTACGAAAAGGCTACTGGGTGTATCCGATGGTATTATGGTGAGTTTATGGTCGACAGTTACTGTGTGTTATTTCCATTTTCCTTATGTTGAATTGTTGTCCATGTTTGGCAAATGCATGTTTTTATATTGGAACAAACACCATGGGGAAAGTATAAAGTTCTGGCATCTGTACCAAACATTAGAGTTCACCTACGGCTGGATGGAAGACATCGCTCCTGCCTGTACCTAGGAAACATTTCTCTTGTACTCTCTTAAAACAGGACAGAGCCGACTGCACGCTTTTGCCAGTAGCTCTCCTTTGAAAATTGTATTATTGTGAGTGTCCAGTCAATATTAAAAGAAAATAAGTGTATTCTTAGTGTTATTTTTGTTTATTTATCTTAGAAGCACCAGTGTACCACCAGGGAAGGAAAAAATATTATATAGACTATATACTAAACCACTTTATTTATGGCCATTGCTGGAGCCACCAGAGGAAAACCACTGCTGTACTTTAGAAAAACATTTGCAACCTCAGAGTTGGTTTCTAGATTGGGTTTAAAAGTCACTCCCTATTGGTAACCCCCTGAGCTTGGAGTTGGGGCTCAGCCAGAATAATCCAGACTGAAATACTTAAAGAGTGTCATAGCGATGGCATTGAGGCAGATAATGATTTATTTGTATCCTTCTCCTTTTCTTATCCTTATCCTTTAGTAATGCCATATACAGTATAATATATTTAATGGTAGTGTCTCCTATTGAATATAACAGCACTGGGCCCACTGCTTTGACATCAGTAGAAATGGCTTCCTCAGAATCATTGCAAGAACTTTATAATATATCGATAAAATTATCAATAATGCACTCACATTTTTTACCTCTAAGGAAACTGAGAAAAATCATAATTCTTTTCATTTTTAAAGACTACGTACAGTAAGACTCACCTCTTTGCACTTTACACATAGGCAATTTTCAGCATTTAGATTTAAAATGATTGATTGTTTTACAAAAAAAAGCTTGAACAGTTACATTTAGGGGTAAGAGAGAATTGAACAGGAAAAGGGAATATATAGGCATACAGTATTTATTATAATAGGAAAGGTTCCATCCATCATTTAATTCTCAGTTGAGCTTCCTTCTTTGTGCAGTGTCCATGTTCTTCCTCTGCTTAGGTGTTTCTTTTAAATGCCATCAAAATTGTCCCAAACTGTGTGACTGTGGTTAAAAATGTGAGTTTTCTGAGTCCATACTTGCCTTGTGCTCATTGCTGTTGGGATAGGATCTGCCTTTCAAAAGCACTGTTAAAGATAAAGCAGCATCACAAATGGATGGATCAAAGGTTGCTATTTTCATGATGATCATTAAGTAAACCAACATAAAAAATTCTAAATGATTAGCCAAGCGTGCGCCACATGGTTATTATCTTACACTGGCCTCTTTCCTTTATTCACTGGACATTCAACATTCTTGTGGCTGCCGGAATGACATTAAGTCCAGGTAAGGCACGGACGCCAGACAGAAGGATGTCTTATTATATTATATTATATTATATTATATTATATTATATTATATTATATTATATTATATTATATTATATTATATTATATTATATGGAACCCATATGAAGACAGGGGAAGTGCATTTTCCATATGGCTATGTCTACTGCATACCTTGCTTTCCACACATGCAGATTTTCTGATGTACTGGGTTGTGTTCTTCTTTGCCAGACACCTACTGGTTAGTTATAGGTGTCAACAGCCATGCACAAAGGGAATACCTGCTGACACCCAGTAGCTGTCCACTACTTAACTATTTTTTTGCCTTTAGACACACTGTTGAATTGGGTCACTGAAGACACTGTGGGTAGTCCCAGGGCACCTTGCCATGATATCCATGAAAAGTCTGTAGTGATTTTAAAATCACCTGTAAGTCCAATGCAGAGAACCTTTATAGCAGGTGTAACGAGGCTCCAAGAGACTGGGTGCATGAATGGTTTTCTGCTGCATCTCATTGGTTTATTTAAATAATGTGTAAGTGTTGGCTTTGTGAGCTGGTATTTGAAGACAGAAAATACAATGAATATTCTCCTGGGTCATCTTTCTTTATTGCAGCTGTACTCTATCATTCCAATGTGTCACTCCGAGTTCCCATCCTTCCCTGTTCTTTCTTTGTGCTTCTCCATGTATTCAGTTCATAATCAACACAGAAAGCATCTTCATGAAAGTAAAGCTAGCTGCAGCCTTAGAACACTGATCTTTCAAAACTTTAAATTACATAGAAATATCTTTTACATATATAATTATTAACAGTCTAAATTATTTATATTAATTTAACAATTTACAGTACATATCTACAAAATGTCATACTATAAATGCTTTATTGCATTTCATTATGAAAATATGTATAATCTCAATAAGTCTTAGCATTCTAAACATTCAGAGAGCTGTCATAATATTAATTTAATATATTCTGTGCAGGCACTGCGGCCTATGAATGCAGTCAGCGCCAAAGGAAAGCTGGTTTAAGAAGCACTTAGCAATTAACCACTTTGTTGGGGGAGCACATTGATTATGGAGAATTTAAAGTGCTAGTTTAGTCATGATGGGGTGTGAGAAACACTTGCAAATTAACAATCATTCTTAAAATGGAATTAACAATGTTCTTAGTGTTATAATGCCTTTGGTAAATACAACACTGATGTGTATTTGGGGGTTTGTTGTTTTGTTATACTTACTTATTGATCCTCTGTGAAAAGCAAAATTCCCCACGGGGAATTTAAGTTCTATCTATCTATCTATCTATCTATCTATCTATCTATCTATCTATCTATCTATCTATCTATCTATCTATCTATCTATCTATCTATCTATCTATCTATCTAGAATACTTGAGGTCTTTCCAAACAACTGTTAAATTAGAGAAATAAGTTATAACCAGAAAACTGTATGTTTGTTTTAATAATAATCAAATTCATATATTTAACTTATTGGCTCCAGTAGACCCCCGTGACCCTGTAGTTAGGATATAGCAGGTTGGATAATGGATGGATGGATATGGGGGTCATGAGGGAGATATCCCACAACAGTTTTGAAAGCATGGAATTTGTTCCCGTGTTTTTGAAAACCAACAAAATTTTAAGACCGCTGCCCCCACTTTTTCAAAAAACAGAATTCGTACTCCACTCTTAAACCATAGTTTTTCTGCCTCACTCCACGCTGTCCGTGCAACGAGGCCGCAGAGAGCTTAAACAACTCAGCACATCCACATAAAAACGGCAAGGCTTTCTTGATGGCTTTTACTGGATGTACCTCGTTGTAAACTGAAATATATACAAAAGAAACATACAGGTATATACAGGTGTACAACCAAAGACAATAGCTGTGTACCACAACTAACCAGACCCAGGGGTTTATATATCTTAAATATACGCTTCGGACGTGACTGAAACAAGAGATAAAGGGGTGCCTACGTGAGACACATGGGGTGTATTGTATTCAAAAGTTTATTATGGGACCTACATGCTTTATGTGAGTTTCATAGACATTTATGATACCACTGTGAGTGTGGAATGTGGCTGACGGGTGTGTTAATAAATGACAAGATGAAGGGGGAGCACAGCTCAACAAATAACACTTAACAGCTAACAACTTGTAGAGCTGAACAACAGTGCTGCACTTAGCTCAAAGAAATTATAGACAAATCCTCAAAAATACATGGAAACAATGCTGATTTGTCTTTTCTTTACTAAATCTGACTCAGCCAGTCATGATGCACAAATTAGAAATTAAAAGAAGACAGACCCCTTTGCATTTAAAGGAACCTTTGCAAACTCCCACATTCCTGAAGAAGAGCTCCAGAAATGCCCCCATACAGTAATGGATGAACCTGCTTTGGTTATGACTTCCAAGAATGAGTGATGATCAGCTCAATCATTGCCTTTATTACTCAATCTACCACAATATTCTTTTCATTTCTTTTATTAATTACAGATGAAAAGATTGAGTTGTATGTGATACTTTCCAAAATCATATTTAATGTGGATGGCATGTTGTCCATAATTTTTGCTAACATATACAGTGTAAGGAATATAGAACAGATTTTAAAATTATATCAAACATAAAAATTTGGAAGAAGATGCCAATGACATATCTAAAATTTTAAGAAAAGATGGATGAACTACATCATATTGTTTACTAGACATAGAGAAGTATAACAGAATATTATAAATTACATTTCACTATAGTTACATTTTTAAGATCATTGTCACCTTCTTTAGAATTTCAGATTTGTCAGTTGCTGGTTGACAGATTTCTAAATTTTGTTCATCTGGCTGAGCAGGGCTAAATGTCATCCTAAGGTCCCAGGTTTGCATCCAACTCCTGCTGTCTTGGGAGGGATGGATCACCCTAAGGAAATTCCTGAGTAGAGACACACATTGATATGATTTTTAAAACTACATTTAGACTTTCCAACTATTTTTTAAGTAACAGAATAAAAAGAAATGTAGGTTGTGTTGTCATTACTGACGAACAAGTCAATCAAGATTTGTTAAGTGATTAAGTGCCATAGGTGCGCCACATCAATGTTTTTTTTTCTTTACCTGCTGTGAAAAAATTTTCAGGCCATAAGATTCAGTATTCCTGGGAGAGTCATGGCTGTTGGTCACTTGCTTTGCTAATCGAAAGCTAGTTATTCAGTCCATAAAACTATTTTTTAACATAGCAGTGTTGTGTCACAGGTATCATGACACTTAAAAAAAGAGTGATTCTATTACAGTAACACTATTGAATAATGCAGCTAACAACAGAGGATTCAATGAGGTTCTTATACATTACATGACTCACAGAACAGAACTGGCTAGTTAACTAACAGACTTCTTCTTTCGGCTGCTCCCGTTAGGGGTTGCCACAGCGGATCATCACCATTTCTGTCCTCTGCATCTTGTTCTGTTACACCCATCACCTGCATGTCCTCTCTCACTACATCCATAAACCTTCTCTTAGGCCTTCCTACTTTCCCCTTCCCTGTCAGCTTTATCCTTAGCATCCTTCTCCCAATATACTCAGCATCTCTCCTCTGCACATGTCCAAACCAACACAATCTCGCCTCTCTGACTTTGTCTCCCAACCGTCCAACTTGAGCTGACCCTCTAATGTACTCATTTCTAATCCTATCCATCCTTGTCACACCCAGTGCAAATCTTAGCATACTTTAACTCTGCTACCTCCAGCTCTGTCTCCTGCTTTCTGGTTAATGCCACAGTCTCCAACCCATATAATATAGCTGGTCTCACTATATATCCTGTAGACCTTCCCTTTCACTCTTGCTGATACCAGTCTGTCAAAAATTACTACTGACACTCTTCTCCACCCATTCCACTTTGCCTGCACTCTTTTTCACCTCTCTTCCACAATCCCCATTACTCTGTACTGTTGATCCCATGTATTGAAACACATCCACCTTCGCCAATTCTACTCCCTGCATCTTCACCATTCCACTGACCTCCCTCTCATTTACACACATGTATTCTGTCTTGTTCCTACTGACCTTCCTCTCTAAAGCATATCTCCACCTCTCCAGGGTCTTCTCAACCTGCTCCCTACTATCGCTACAGATCACAATGTCATCAGCAAACATCATAGTCCACAGGGACTCCTGTTTAATCTCATCTGCCAACCTGTCCATCACCATTGCAAATAAGAAAGGGCTCAGAGCCAATCTCTGATGTAATCCCACCTCCAAGTTGAATGCATCCATCGCTCCAACCGCAGACCTCACCACTGTCACACTTCCCTCGTACATATCCTGTACAACTCTTACATACTTCTCTGTCACTCCCGACTTCCTCATACAATACCACAGCTCCTCTCGAGGCACCCTGTCATATGCTTTCTCCAGGTCCACAAAGACGCAATGCAACTCCTTCTGGCCTTCTCTAAACTTCTCCATCAACATCCTCAGAGCAAACATTGCATCTGTGGTGCTCTTTCTTGTCATACTGCTGCTCACTAATCATCACCTCACTTCTTAACCTAGCTTCCACTACTCTTTCCCATAACTTCATGCTGTGGCTCATCAATTTTATTCCCTGTAGTTACTGCAGATCCTGCACATCCCCCTTATTCTTAAATATCGGCACCAGTACACTTCTTCTCCACTCCTCAGTCATCCTCTCACTTTCCAAGATTCCATTAAACAATCTGGTTAAAAACTCCACTGCCATCTCTCCTAAACACCTCCATGCTTCCATAGGTATGTCATCTGGACCAATGGCCTTTCCATTTTCATCCTCTTCATAGCTGTCCTTACTTCCTCCTTGCTAATCCGTTGCACTTCCTGATTCACTATCTCCACATCATCCAACCTCTTCTCTCTCTCGTTCTCTTCATTCATCAGCCTCTCAAAGTACTCTTTCCATCTGCTCAACACACTCTCCTTGCTTGTGAGTACATTTCCATCTTTATCCTTTATCACCCTAACCTGCTGCACATCTTTCCCAGCTCGGTCCCTCTGTCTAGCCAATCGGTACAGGTCCTTTTCTCCCTCCTTAGTGTCCAACCTCTCATACAACTCATCATACGCCTTTTCTTTAGCCTTCGCCACCTCTCTCTTCACCTTGCCTTATCTCCTTGTACTCTTGTCTACTTTCTGCATCTCTCTGACTATCCCACTTCTTCTTTGCCATCCTCTTCCTCTGTATACTCTCCTGTATTTCCTCATTCCACCACCAGGTTTCCTTTTCCTCCTTCCTTTTCCAGATGTCACGCCAAGCACCCTTCTTGCTGTCACCCTTACTACATCTGCTGTAGTTTCCCAGCTGTCTGGTAACTCTTCACTGCCACCCAGTGCCTGTCTCACCTCCTCCCTAAACTCAACCTTGTAGTCCTTCCTTTTTCAACTTCCACCATTTGATCCTTGGCTCTGCCCACTCTCTTCCTCTTCTTGATCTCCGTCATCCTACAGACCACCATCCTATGCTGCTTAACTACACTTTCCCTGCCACCACTTTGCAGTCTTCAATCTCCTTCAGATCAACTCTTCTGCATAGGATGTAATCTACCTGTGTGCATCTTCCTCCACTCTTGTACGTAACCCTATGTTCCTCCCTCTTCTTAAAATACGTATTCACCACAGCCATGTCCATCCTTTTGGCAAAATCCACTATCCTCTGACCTTCTTCATTCCTCTCCTTGACACCATACTTACCCATCATCCTCGTCTCCACGTTCCCTTCACCAACATGCCCATTGAAATCTGCTCCAAACACCACTTTATGTCCCTTGGGTACACTGTTCATCACTTTATCCAGCTCACTCCAAAACTTTTCTTTCTCACCCATTGCACACCCACCTTGTGGTGCATATGCACTAACAACATTCATCATCACACTTCCAATTTCCAGCTTCATAATCATTACTCTGCCTGACACTCTTTTCACCTCCAAAACACTCTTGACATACTGTTCCTTCAGAATAACTCCTACTCCATTTCTCTACCCATGCACACCATGATAGAACAATTTGAATCCATCTCCAATCCACCTGGCCTTATTCCCCTTCCATTTAGTCTCTTGCATGCACAATATATCAGCCTTCTTTCTTTCCTCATATCGGCCAACTCTCTTCCCTTACCAGTCATACTGCCAGCATTCAAAGTTCCTACCCTCAGTTCCACTGTCTTTACTTTCCTCCTCTCCTCCTGCCTCTGGACACGTCTCCCCAATCTTCTTCTTTCTTCTTCTTTGGCCAGTTAACTAACAGACATGTATCATTATAGAGCATTCTAACACACACATACAGAATATTTCAAGATAATTACTGCATCCCCAGGACAAATCAAAATAAGAATGTCTCATAAAATACATTATAAACATAATAATGATAATGTATGTTATTTAACATATGACATTTCCACATTTATGATGATCAAGTGTATAACATAAAAAATAGGACTAGGGAAAGGTGGGAAAATGTATATAGAAATACATCATAATGCAATTTGCAGAATGAAGGAGAATTTACAAAACAAATAATCATTCAATATAACCAATAGCAGAGAACAGAACAAATCAGTAGTCACTATAAACAAAATGCAGATTTTAAAATTCTGAAAGGCAAATAATGAAACAGAAAAGAAATTTGTGAATGTCAAATAACACATTATGTTCATATTTGTGTAGAATTACTATGATTATAAAAATGAGAACAAATTAAATCCTATAATAAATACAAGGTATACATGTTTTTATAGGTTCTAATCCAGAGACACTTGATAACAATTACATAAATGAAAAATGTGTTAACAGCGTCTCGTGGTTATTTTATGTTTCAAGTACCCACACAGTGCTCCTTCCCTTACCTCCGTTCAGAGTTTGCATATCATTCCTCATCTGACAACGGTAAATCATCAGTTCTCTGGGGTGCTCATTGCTCTGACAGGTAAAGAAATGGCTGTATTGCCACACTAGTGAAGCCTGTAAAGGCACAGAGTGCTGTGCAGAAAATCACCAAGAGGTGCACTGAGTTTCATGCTGCTTTAATGTTATCACTAAACATTTCAGAGATAAAGATCATTAAAATGCATGAGCGTTATGGCTGCTGCATCAAGTAAACAGCCCAACTGCTGTTAAGGTTATTCAAATAGGCCAGCAAACATTACCAAGTCCTGACTCAGTTTGAGTTGGTTTTTCTCTCTTTCTTTATATATTAAATGAATATTTGATTTAAAAGACATGCTTTTTGATCCTACTATACTTATTTTTATAGCATATTTCTATGAAATCGTACGAAAGAATCATTAGTGAGAGAGATGCAAGTAATATTCTTTAATATTTTGGTACAAGATGAAGGGAAGGCAACCTTTAAAATCTCTTTAACAGACTGATGCTTACAGCTGGCACCTTTTTTTTTACTCTTAAAAAGACAAACCAAATATTTGTTCAAATACTGGCCTTTAAACCACTTACAAAGATTAATATTTTTGGAGTTTTTTTAATGTATTTCTTGAAAGACAAGTAAATACATTCAGTGAAACAGGAGTGTAGCACATATATGGTTAGTAAACATGTAATAAAAAAAATCAATAAAATATGAAACATTTACACGCTGCCAACAATCTTGTTACCTGTCTTTGGTGTTCTCTTTCTTGATGTGCAGACTACAAATCAGTAACTGCCTGCATGTCTACCTCCACAAAGAGAGTTGCACTGAAATGCCTCTCAACTGACCTTGAATTAGGAGACAAGTCGGTGTTCAGAGCAGGAACATCTATCAGACAGTGACCTTTTATTTGCTGGTGCTGCTACTAACCTGTCAAGTGAGCAACTGTGTAATTCACTTCTAAAGTTCTCAGGCTCTGCTTCTCTGTATTAATAACCTTCTGTCCATAAATCTGGCCAATAAGCTGACTAAAGCAACTGTTAAATGTTCAGAGAGTCCAACATTTGCTAATATATGCATACAGGTTATGTTATCTTCTTTGAATGTAGCCTATTCAATGATCTAGTATGGAACGCAATCAATATTCTTTTTTTAGTGAAAATTCTTACAAAAATACCTGAATGGAAATGTTAATCTGTATTGATGTATGAAGAGATAAAATTCAAGAGATTTCACAGCTATGGTTGCTCCAGGCCTGACCACACATTAGCAGGTTTTTCTGATTTTTATTTTGTTAATTACATAAGTGTCAGTATTTGACACTATTCTGTTTAATTTTGTAGTTAGTAGTTGTGGAAAGTTTTCCAATTCCTTGCCATAGCTAATAAATATGAATGTCAATTAATAATTATAAATTCAACCAGTATGTGGTGTTTTATAGGTAAATAATTTATTGTTAATTCCTGTGCAGCAGGCGTTCTTTATCAGTGTATTTTGATATTGTGCCTCTGCATGTGAAATCTTAATGCATCAGCTCTATTGCTTAGCATTTTGGGTAGGAGTATTGCTGTTGTCCTATCTAACACACTCATATGCTCAGGCATAGAAAATGAGGTTTAGTGTCTTCTTGAAGGTGTAGATAATGCTTTGCTTTGGTAAGGTCCCATTGCACATGGACTCTTTAACCAACAAGATCTACCCCAGTGCTTTCCAAATTTTGTGTGTCACAGCCCAGTTTTTCACATGCCAGTGTGTTCACAATCCATCCTTGCTGGGCTGTTTTCTGCTTTGTGAATATAACAAGACTCAACAGGTTAGTGCAACCCACCTATCCTCCTCAGTGAATTTAGTGCAATCTCCTGAGTGGGAAGTGGAGAGTTACCCCTATGTGAATTTAGTGAGACACAATGGGTCAGCATGACTCACCTAGGTCTCCCTCCTTGGATTGAGCATGATCAACATGTTCCCTCTCCATGATTTTGGTGAGATCCACAGGTTAGCGGTGGAGTGGTTTTCCCCATCAGTGAATTTAATGTGATCACCTGAATGGGGGTTCCTGCACGTTAGATTAATGAAGCACATTTGACAATTCCTTTCCTCATTGGTGAATCGAGCAGAATTGTCAGAGAGGAGTTTGGGGAAGTTGTCCAGGATTGGCTGCAGTACTGCTGCTGTGAATCAAGCTTGATCACCGTAGCGGTGGGGTAGGGGGGATTTTCATCCAAGTTTGGCCACAGAACACATGCAATGTCCTCACGACCCACAGGTTGGGAAACGCTGCTCTATGCTAGTTGGGAGGAACTTTGCATGTGTCACAATTTTACTTTTTGTTCTTTACTCTTTTGAATAAGTTTTGCTGACCTCAATAAAGAATTGTGACTTCATTTTGGGGGTTCTAGAAGTCAAAAGTTTCATGTGCTTACATGTGTTTCTTGATCTGATGTGTTTAAATACTGTTACATTTAATTCATGGTTTTCTATGATATGACTTTGAATCAGTTGTTTTGATGTTGCTTGCCGTAGTTTGGCATGATGGCCCTGGAGTAGGGCACACTTTTATATTTGAGCAGTGTTTTATTTTGTCTGGCTTAGGTTGAACTTTTTCGTTTTAGTTTATATTAAAGTATTTGTCATGTGTTTATACAACATTTGTTAATATAGCTATGTGTAATGTATTGTTCTTGTATGACTATTGTGCTTAGTGGGTTGAACCCCAAGAGGCAGGGCCCCCCTGATGTTATCACTCCTGAGACCTCCCTTTGGCTATTTAAATCCAGAAAAGAGGATCTCAGGTAGGGTGAAGGTGCTAGGGGGTTTTGGTTTGAGTCTTACTTTTCATTTGCATTTACTGGTTTTCTGATTAATTTTGCTCTGTCTCTGAATTTAGTTTATACTTTCAGGGCTTGTTTGCTTTGGGTTGCCTTTTAGGCACAATCTTTTTGCTTTTTCAGCATTTTTGTTATTTTTCACTTTTGTAATAAATATTTGATTTATAAAGATTCTTCATTCCAATTTGTCTTGGTAAGCCAGAGTTTATTCACGGTTTCTCTCACGTAACAGCCATTTAAGGATAGATTAGGATATTTAAGGCATTTTGAACTGAATAAGCCTGTTTACACATTTTGGAGCCTGCTGTACAGAAAATAAAGCCTGCAGGTAGTAGTTGAGGGCTAGCTGGTTTATAATTGAGGATATTTTGGACAGGCATCTTCCAATGACCCCAAACTTCTCTGAATTACTATGTTGGGAATTGTTTGAATTGGAATGCCTTATTGTTTTGGGCAACTCCTATTGCCTTTTTTCCTCTACTGAGCTTCATTGTTGAAGACTAAATCCTTTATTTTATAAAGATCCAGTGTTTTCTGTTTTTAATAGTATATGCCCCTCTAGTGGGGATTTCTGAGCACGAGCATCAGTTCATAATAATTTCATTAACAGACTGGTATGAAAGGTCAGTGCTGTGCACTTCTGGGTTTGTCCAAATTTGTATGGATTCACCTTAAAAAGTCTAGTGTTTTGACCATGTCCGTCGGCTTACATTTTGGTTCAGTTTATGTTTATATCCAGTTTTTGACTCTCCCAATTGCAATTTTGGTTTTGTGCACTGTCTAGATTCTCAGACTCCTAGTAGTTGACCTTGGCTAGTTTAGACCTCTCCTTTTCTCCTCAATCCATTTCCTTTTGAACTGCTGCCATCCAGTGCAGTCAGTACTGCATTGCCTGTTATTATTTTAGATGGAGGACACTATCTCTTGCTGTATTCGATGTACTTCTGACTTCCATTTTTGTCTGATTCTGACTCTTCTGAAATTCCTATTTTTACTGTATATCAATATGAAAGCCTACTTTCACTTTTTATGGACACTGTTTTTTTATGGTACATATGCAGCCTCATGTGTTTTGTTAGTAGTTCTGAAGACACAATATGTCTCAGTATTGACAGAGCTGCCCTTGACTTTACTGGAACATCATGTTCGAAGTGCTGTGTAAGTGTTGATTTCTATGGAGGCCCCAAACTACAATTCACAGAAAACTGGAAGAAGTTGGCAAGGTGGTGACAGCTTTTAACAGGTAATTGTGTATGTTTAGTCTCTTAATGTTGATCCATCCATCCATTATCCAACCTGCTATATCCTAACTACAGGGTCACGGGGGTCTGCTGGAGCCAATCCCAGCCTAAACAGGGCGCAAGGCAGGAAACAAACCCCGGGCAGGGTGCCAGCCCACCACACTTAATGTTGATACTCTTTCTATTTTATGTGTGTCACCTCTATTCAATATCTACTGCTTGTACTTTGGGGTCACCACAGATTTCACTAGCAGTCTGTCAAGCTTTATTGTTGCATTTTTGACTGACTAAGTGTATTGCTGTACCAAGATGGGTCACTACATTATATCTTTAATGTTTGTTCAGTGGAAGATTTACTGAAGGCAATGTAAAAACAAAACAGTATATTCATATTATTAATTTGAGTATTTGGCAAGAATGTACAAAGTGTATAGCTAATAAAGAACAATTAAGAGAGCACAAGACATTTACTATTTGATGATAAATTAGCAGTATAGCAAAATCAGAGTTAGTTGACGGGCAACAGTGCCAAATGAGCTTTAAATATTCACAAAAGTGCAATGGGGTAGAAAGGCCAAACAATTTCAAGTCGCTTTGTAAAGTGAAGAAGCACCTGAAAATCAGTAGACTAGTAGCAATTTGTGCAGTTGAGGAAGGGTAGAATTTGTGATTTCTCTGAATTTATAACTTCTAATTTTGTCACTTCTCAAATTATTAATCCTACTCCATATGCAAATACCTAAAGTCTGAGACTGCCTTTGGGTAGGCTGATGTTTTATTTCCTAGACAATAAAAGTGTAGGGCCCTTGCTGTGTTGTTTATTTGCCACAATTTCTAAGAAGTGAATTTCTGGTAGGTATTATTAGTAGAAGGATACCAATGTCATTAGTGCTGAAGTGAGTACATAACTTGTCTTTAGATACACGAAGAGATATTTAATTGCCACAGCTTAATAGACTCACATGGTAATGTTTGTATGTAGAAATGTATTACTGTTTCCGAGATTTTTCAGGTGAGGAAGACATATGTTTCAAAATAAGGTAGTTAATTATATTCACTAATAGTAGCACAAGAGAATGACAAAATGCTGCATTTTGATTAGTACTTGCAGTCTATACAAACCTCTTCTATACAAAGTGGATAACTAAGGGCTGAGACTGGCAAGCTGTGTAACTGTGGTCTGGTCTATGGGAGAATGGTTGATCTCATGTCGGTGGGTTTCTGTGGCTCCTGGAGCAACGAATTCAGTTGTGTTGCAGAAACAATACAAACCTAAGGATATTAGATTTGACATGGGAATAGAGAACAGGGAGCTAAGGAAGAGTAAAGTTGAAGGTATTGACTACTGTTATTAAGAACAAGTCCTTTCTCCACACCTCTTCCTCAATGCAAATGTATATATTTTTTTTTGCTTCAGCCTCTGGTCATAAAACTATAAAGCTCAAAAACATGCAGCATACATGTTTTCTATACTTTCAGATTACCTAAATTGTCCAAAATGATTATAAAATTGACCACAAATGTTAGCATAAGGCAAATGTGACAATTTTTTTATTGAACAAATATAAATGACCAGTTTAGTAATACTATTTTTCCTGGTTTTACACATCATATCTAATTTGAAATATATGCCAGTATGTATGTACATTAAATAGTATCTCTAAAAATAGAATTTAAAAAATCTCAAGGAGAGTAAACAATATTTTAATTTAGTTGTGTTGTAATAGATCTTGCTTTTCCGATTTTCACCAATTATTTTTAAAATCATACATTCTCTGAGTTTATTACATGTAAGGACAAATTAGTGTTAGCACATTTCAATGCTTTTCTTTAACTTTCTTGGTGAATTAATGGATCCATGACTGTGATATACATGCTTAAATCAAAGCAGGCTTTTCTTTTTTATTTACATATTAAATGCTAAAGTGAATTTCCTTTAAAATTTTACACAAACTTGTACTGCATTCAGTGCTATTCAGTTTAATATCTGATACAAACGTGATTCTGGGAGCTCTGGGAGCTGCTGTGGTGAGGCAGGTTGCATCTGTGAAGGAGTCAGAGACAGAGGCATCTGTTAGATGGACAAGGTGCCCTGGGAGCTGCAGGCTGCCACAGGTTGGATCTGTTTGAGGATCGGGGTTGTCACAGGCTATGAGGTTTCTCCAAGTGTGAGATATGGAAATGACTACAAGAGTCTTATTTTTGGGTCCATATGGGTTTTATTTCTGTTTATTGGATTGTGTATTTGTTCTCCAAAAGACATTGGTTTTATGGCATGCATTTTAGTTATTTATTTAATTGTTTATTTTGGAAGATGCACTTTTTACTGCACCTTTGCTATTTTGATTTTCTAATTTAAAAATAAACTGCCAGTCATCTAAGATGTACAGATGTCCTTAGATAAAGATGGGTGACTTTGGCTGCAGGTCCAATGGCATCACACACACGACAATTATAAAGATGGCAGTATAGTTAACAAACCTGTCCAATCTTTTGATCAAAAAATCTGGAAAAAAAGGAACCTTAGCCAAGAGAAGAGGAGAGGAGAGGAGACAAGGTTTGCTTTCTGTTCACAATAGAGTTTAGCTTATTTTAGATTTGGTGACAGAGTTTTTGGCTAAACAAATGAACTTCTTCCTGATGGAATATCTTTTTGGTTTCTCTCTTAGAAATCCCTACATTTCCAAGTCCAATTATTATTACTAACATCATCGGTTCTCAGGTGAGTTAATCCTCTAAATTAAATTACAACACAAATAGCTTAAAGGAGCTACCTTCCTTTTGTAAAATGTCATACAATAATGCTTCTTGTCTTGAAACCTGGATGGCATGGTGACACAGTGGGTAGCGCTGCTGCCTTGCAGTTAGGAGACCTGGGTTTGCTTCCCGGGTCCTCCCTGCATGCAGTTTGCATGTTTTCCCCGTGTCTGTATGGGTTTCCTCTGGGTACTCCGGTTTCCTCCCACAGTCCAAAGACATGCAGGTTAGGTGCATTGGTGTTTCTAAATTGTCCCTAGTGTGTGTTTGTGTGTGTGTGTGTGTGCGCATGCCCTGCCCAGGGTTTGTTTTCTGCCTTGCACCCTGTGTTGTCTGGGATTGGATCCAGCAGACCCCCGTGACCCTGTAGTTAGGCTATTGCGGGATGGATGGATGGATACCTTTTAACCTTGCATGTTGTAATCTTTTTAGTTAGCCAATAAAAGGTGTCATTTTGCTTAACTTCTCACTACATTCACAATGGCTAACATGGTTCAACACCCTAATACTACAGTAGATACATTTGTTGAAAAGGGCCCCTTCCCAGACCACTTGAAGTGATGAAATCTGAATTCACATTTTCTTGCATTTTTTTAAAGTAAGCTGTGCTACAACACTACAAGGTGTTTTCCCAAATTGTCAAGTGCATGCTGTGGGCTAAGTGGCAATGGATGCTTCAGCTCGTGAGAACTGCTATATGGATGTGGGCACTGCTGTTTTAAACCGATAATTCTAATTCTATGAGTGGGCTGTATTTCTTATTATTATGACATTTGCTGTCAACCTGACAGATCCTCATTTTCACTGTCAAAATATTTTAGTCTGCATCTACATCTGAGCTTTAAGTTCATTTTTTTGGTCAATTATTTTGTAACACTGCATTCCTTTTTTTAACACCTTTCCTTAAGATGTTGGTATTTAGTCTTCAGAGATAATATATTGTATGTTTTTATCTTTGTTGTAATGAATTTTCATTGCAATAAGTGCAAAGTTTTCAGGTTCTAGAATACCAGTTCCATGCAGTGTAGCAAAAGTTGTTTCACTGAATGTTGATCTTGCAGAATCTTATTATGTCTGTAGGTCTTCCTGCCCCAAGTCATAATATGAAACTATACCCAGACTTATTATGTATGTAACTGTTTGAGCACTGTGCCACTCTTTAATTAAATTCTTTTGAAATGAAGAATCCCTAACCACTACGGAGTGCACATGCAGCTGAAAAGACAGCCTTTGTAAACTGGGCATCTTTGCAAATCCTAAAAAATTTAAAAGAATAGTACTGTCTGGTGTGAGACTAAATGGGATTACTGCAGTTGACTAAACACACACAGTGTAGTGTCACTGATAACTTTTGTCCTTATCAAACTTGAGGGTGGAATTATTTAATATATCTTCATTTTACCTTTTTTACATTGTAATGGCTATTCTGTACAGGTGGCAAAGAAGAAAAATGGAATGAAAAAAGAACAGGGCTTGGCAAGGTGCAACCCGTAACGGTATACTATGTCAAGTCAGGGCACAGCACTGGGCACTACCAGGGCGTTATATGTCCTGTTCACATGTTGAATGCCACTAAAGAGCATTTAACAGGGGGACCATGAGAGAGAAGTGCAGCCTGGGTGAAAGCAGATCATGTTCTCCAAGGACAGCAGAAGACAGGTGACTCAAGGCTGCCTGAACCACTGCTATGAACATAAGAAATTTGACAAATGAGACGAGACAACACAGTTCTTCAAGTTCCGATTGTTTAGCTGATAGTTAACCTTGTCCAATATATCATCCAGATTCTTCCTATAAACAGAATGAGGCTGAATAGCAACCCTCAGATGTGGCACTCCATTTTGAGGGCTTGAAGGCACATGTTCTCAGAAAGGAACGTATCGGACCGGTGCTCTCCCTTAAATGACATTTTATTTTTCTTGAGGTAGTAACTAACTGCTTTTTTGTTATCTGTTCGAGGAGTAGTCTGGCACTTTTTTATTTAGGAGGGTACACCTATTACTTATATGCTAAAAAAGAATTTAGATAACATTTATCGCGATATTTTGAAATTGGATTCAACAGTATGAATTTTTCATAAATTCAAAAAATAGGAAAGCTGTATATTAGTATACACTTTAAAATGTAAGTCTTCTTCAGAAGGCCATCTGTTGTAAGGTAATGCAGGTGTTCCTTGCAACTTGTGGTCTGATATCATTTATTTCATTCTTGGTAGATGCAACATTTAAACCTTGAGTCACTTTGTGTTTAATAGATGACAGCCTTTTCATTACATTTGATAGATCTTGCGGTAATGTTCACTTTAACATATATTTAATTATGTTTAAATGATCTTAATTTCATTACTTTAATCCTAATGAATTTCAGACAGATGGCTATTCATATCTGAAATGTTCACACACTTTTCTGTCATTCATTGCTAGCCAATTTACAGCTGGCAGATTCTATTGGTTTGGTTATTGACTTCAGTATTTAAAGAAAATGATCTATGAGTTTATAATTCTACAATTTTAATATTAAAGTGGGAAGCCTAAAATTGTATTCTTTCTTATATGCCTACAAACCAGTTAAATCAATGATAGTAATTATCATATGAGAATTGTTTAGTGAAGAAATTTCCTCTTCTTTTTAACACAACCTATTTTAATCAATAAAAATGGATAATATTCTCCTTGATAGTTGTGCTAAAGGCCAATTTCTACCTTATCAGCATCATGTACCATCTACTTACTGCCATTTAATGATTTCACCACATGCTTTGATAGTAAAAAAAACATCCAGTGTTCTGATGTAGAAATGGCTTTGAAAGAAAAGGCATATGGCCACATCTGGTGGTAATGGTAACTTGGATTATAAGCAGCAGTCTTATTTCAAAGGCCATTGAATTACATAGAAATTTAAAAGCCTTTTTCTATTGGCTAACCTTGAAAAACAAATGAACTTCAGAATTGTATGTGTGGGCTTATCAAGCAAGTCATGGACATATAAAATGTATCATCAGTGAAGAATAGCCCCATGTGGCAGTGCTGTGTGTGATGGCTTATCACTCTTTCTCTGTTTTTGTTGTTTGTAAGATCCCACAGAAAACTGTTTCTCACAATGGAGAGCAATGAGTTTCTAAATGTCAATGAATAACTGGAGGGTTTGAAGGGACAGATACTAAAGTGTCACACTTGCTACTGGCACTTGAAAGCCCTGAAGCTTCCGTGTAATGTATTTCGAGCATGGCATGGTTGTTGGTGCCAGACGGGCCGGTCTGATTATTTCACAATCTGCTCAGTTACTGGGATTTTCACACACAACCATTTCTAGGGTTTACAAAGAATGATGTGAAAAGGGAAAAACATCCAGTATGTGGCAGTCCTGTGGGCGAAAATGCCTTGTTGATGCTAGAGGTCAGAGGAGAATGGGCTGACTGATTCAAGCTGATAGAAGAGCAACTTTGACTGAAATAACCACTCGTTACAACTGAGGTATGCAGCAAAGCATTTGTGAAGCCACAACACGCACAACCTTGAGGCTGGTCTGATGAGTCTCGATTTCTGTTGAGACATTCAAATGGTAGAGTCAGAATTTGGTGTAAACAAAATGAAAACATGGATCCATCATGCCTTGTTACCACTGTGCAAGCTGGTGGTGGTGGTGTAATGGTGTGTGGGGTGTTTTCTTGGCACACTTTAGGCCCCTTAGTGCCAATTGGGCATTGTTTAAATGCCACAGGCTACCTGAGCATTGTTTCTGACCATGTCCATTGCTTCATGACCACCATGTACCCATCCTCTGATGGCTACTTCCAGCAGGATAATGCACCATGTCACAAAGCTCGAATCATTTCAAATTGGTTTCTTGAACATGACAATGAGTTTACTGTAATAAAATGGCCCCCACAGTCACCAGATCTCAACCCAATAGAGCATCTTTGGGATGTGGTGGAATGGGAGCTTCGTGCCCTGGATGTGCATCCCACAAATCTCCATCAACTGCAAGATGCTATCCTATCAATATGGGCCAACATTTCTAAAGAATGCTTTCAGCACCTTGTTGAATCAATGCCACGTAGAATTAAGGCAGTTCTGAAGGCGGAAGGGGGTCAAACACCGTATTAGTATTGTGTTCCTAATAATCCTTTAGGTGAATGTATATGCATCCAGATTCATTTTACCCTCGCACCACCTTAGTTTGAGAAGAAGTATGAAAAAATATGAGGTTAACACAGAAAAACAGATCACCAATTCAAGCTTTATGAATAATTGATTCGCTATCAATAATTGTTTTGGTAAAGCCATACTCAGTGTAATCCTCCTTCCATTTTATAATTTTTCCGCCACTAGCCATGATTAAATAAACAGTAAAAAAGTAAGAGCAAAGCGAGGGTGACTTATTTAGGCAGGCATATATAGCAAGACTCATGACAATGTCAATCATGTTACGTTATTATTAAAATGTTTCCTTTTCTTTTTCATTACTTCTTTAACACACTACTTCTCCGCTTGGTAGGGTATTTTGCTATATATATATATATATATATATATTATATATATATATATATATATATATATATATATATATATATATATATATATATATGAATGACCTCCAAAGAGCTCTGAGACTTTTGATATCGTGAACATGTCTGCAAAAACTGGGGTCTCCTGTGCAGCAAAAGTCGAGCAGCCAGCGCCAGCATAGCTGTGCCGGCCTTTGAGACGCTGACTGCGCTTCTGCTTTAAGTCAAAGTGAGCACTTTAAATTTTTTCATCCTCCCCCTGAGCTATAGCCCAGACAAGTGCAAACACGGGACCCCTTTTCTACACTGCGGCAAACTAATATTAAGGCGATTCACACTTTCTTTTGCATGTATACGATTATGAGGTCGTCAGTTCGGATTATGAAGACACGCACACGAGTGGAGGACTGACAGTGCCATCACAGCCGATTAATGGCAGGGACGTCTCACCAGTTTACACAAGACCCACCGCGACTGACCCCAAAAGGCGCTCATATCGTCAGCGAACACATCTCTCTATAGTATATAAAAGAAAAAGGCAACTTTCCTTTCTTTACACCTTTTTTCCTTTTAACCCAAACCAAAGCCTTTCTCTCTTAACACTGCAGAAGACACAAAACTAATTTTCTTTAATTGCTGGTAATGCCGGTAAGGCACATTACCAGAGGCAGAAATTTGAACGTTCACATAGAAAATGTCATTTCTATACCACAGCCGTCGTGTAGCGCCTTTCAAAAGGGATCAACTACCGAGAGATGATCCATATACATTTTAGCTGCTGTTAGTACTACTTACCTGTTGTGTTACACAGTCTTTAAAATGTAGTTTACCCGCAACCACTCCAGTAATGCTCAATGTACCTGTACTTCTTAAAATGTTAATGTTTTACTGTTTAATAACTTGTAGACTATATTTTATTATTTTTATTTTTTTTATTATTTTTCCCTTGCACTCAGTGACCAAAGCTATACATACACATATAGACACATACATATATATACACCTGTGTATATATACACACACACCTGTCTACATTATATATATATATACACACACACACACATACATACATACATACATACACACACACATATATATAATTTGTGTGTATGTATGTATGTATGTGTGTGTATATATGATGTAGATAGGTATGTATATATATATATATATATGTGTGTATATGTAGATATGTATATAGATATGTATATATTTATATAGATATGAAGATATGTATGTGTATATATATATGTGTATATGTATGTATATATATACTGTATATATATATATATATATATGTAGACTCAAACCCATTATGACAGCACCAATACAAGCTGTGAGAAAACAGTAAAAAGGAGGCGTGTCAGACGTCGTGGTACATTTTCTGATGCAGCTAGACGAAAACAACTTTGTGACGCTGCCGCCAAATACACAAAACAATTACTTTGACAATCATGTTACATTATTTTTAAAATGTTTCCTTTTCTTTTTCATAACTTCTTTAATACACGACATCGCTGCGAAGCGCGGGTATTTTGCTATATATATATATCACAGTGACACTCATAACAGTGACAAAACAATTACAGTGACAATCATGTTACGTTATTTTCAAAATGTTGCCTTTTGTTTCTCTTTCCTTCTTTAACACACTACTTCTCCGCTGCCAAGTGCAGGTATTTTGCTATATATATAGATATAGATATGAGAACAACACTCATATCAATGACAAAACAATTACATTAACAATCATGTTATGTTATTTTTAAAATTTTTCCTTTTCTTTTTCATACCTTCTTTAACACACTACTTCTCCGCTGCGAATCGCGGGTATTCTGCTAGTTTTTAATAAAACACAGCACTGAGCTGATCATTCAACGTCAAATGAATAAATGAGTAGACATTTCTTTTTGTTGTGTATTGCGTCTGGGTATTTTGTGTACTAGGAGTTAAAGGGTTCTTATTTTATTTTCTGAACTTCTTGCATTATGTTTGACTAATTTGTAGGTAGGAGCTAAACAGGATACAAAGGCATTTATTATCTGGAGACTTTGTTTACTTGTTTACAATATAATTATAGTTGTAAACATTATTTTGTTTTTTTTCTGCATTTCTGTTTTTTGTATTTTTATAGTTATGACTTGGGTTGATCTTCTTGCCTGCTGAAGCTTCATTTATGGAATCTGAGACAATGTCATTAAACCTATAAATAGAAAGTTGAATGTCTGTATGTCTGTCTGTTCCCTGTACAATCCTATAACTTTTGACTGATCCAGAATAAATTTTGCATAGTTGTTCTCTAGGACCAGATAGACCCAACCTCGGGTCTGCGGCCTGCCATCTAACAGCCGGGAGAGAACTGCTGGCAACGGAGACTCACTCAGTGAAGGGATACAGCAAAATGGCTGCCCACTTCACTGACGATACTTTTCAGAATGCTAACGCGGGCAGGGCTTTGCAGCGGCGCAGAGCTGAGAGAGTATTACAACAAAGTATTTTTATGGTCCCGACAGTTTCTCCATATGACACGAGTCTATAGAAATCTTGTTACTATAAAGTACATTCAGCAGATACTTTCATTACAACAAAGTGACCTTGAAATGCTTGAATGAATCATCCACAGAACAGTTAGTTCTGTGGTCGCAGGTCAGTTGTGCACAACGATCCCCAAACAGAAACATTGTAAAAAATGTTCTTTCTTCGAACATTCCTTATACTGTTTTTTTGCTGTTTTTGTTTTCTGTGCTTTTCAGTGATACCTTTTGCTTATTGCTCGTCAACATTTGAAAAGCATCCATTGGAATTTATTAACTCATTGACATCCTCCTATACAAACGGCAGACATGAAAAAATGATAACAGTGTTAATGTTTGTGATGTGCAATCTGCTGGAATGACAACAATGCATATGTCTTTGTTATATGCAAAAAAAGAAAAATCTCAGATTGCAAATGTATGTGAACTGCTGCATTTGAAGTCACCAAAAAAGCAGTTTTTATGTGGTTCAGTGATAATCGTTCAAGAAACATTCCTATTAATGTGAGCTTTCTAAACTCTCTTGGGCCCTCTGTCAACGGGACAACACGCCGAAGAGCATCCTGAAGTGCGATCACCGCGTCTGTGGAAGACTGTTTATCTGTTGCTGGGGCAACAGCAGGCTCACAGCTCTGCTGAGTTTCTCACTGCCAAAGCAAATAGAAAAGGTCTCGATGGATGATACAAGAAACATTGTAAATGCAGGGCACAGTATTACTTGGCCACTAACCTGGCCACAACCCTGCCTGACTGCTGTGTCTGTGTATAGCAGAGTGGCAGATCACGCTACAATAAATAACCCTGCTGTTCTTGTTTCAAGCTGAATAAAGTTGGTTTTGTTAAAGTACTGAGACTTTTGAGGTGTAAGACAGGGACTTATAGTGCGACCACGATCTCTTAGGATTTGCTTCTGTGGCTCTTCACTCCACCGCTGTGAGCCTGCTGTTGCCTTTCCCCAGCAACGGACAAACAATCTTACACAGACGCGGCAATCGCGCTTCAGGGCGCACTTCAGAGTGACGTTCCTGAATTCAATATGAAGAAGAAGAAAAGGATGATTCAGCTTCTGATTGATAACTGTGCTGCCCAGAACATGCTTCCGCATTTAGATAATGTTTGTGTTGAATTCCTCTCACCCAATTGCACAGCAGTGCATTCATTCTCACCCTGAAAATGTATTATCGCAAGTAAATGCTGAGAAAAAATTTTGTCAGCATAACTTGTAGAACAGGAGGAGATTCAAATTAATGCAAAAGAAGCTATTGAAATGATTGCAAAGGCCTGTACGCAAGTTAAAGAAAGCACTATAGCAACATACAGTATACAGAATCTCATTACAACAAAATATTCATTACAACAGAATATTTTTTAGGTCCCTGGCAGTTCGTTGTAACAGAATTGTACCTGTATTTGCACTACACCCCACCTTTACCCACCTTTATGCAATCTGCAGACACAGGCTGGAGGAGTTCTGGAGGAGCCTGAGGAGGAAAATCTGAGGCAGCGGTGGAGCAGCAGCACGTGGGGCAGAGGCAGAAGATACCCGTTGTTCAAGTTCAACTGCTTGAGGTTGCAAATGATAGTGGCCTTAAAAGTATGTTTGAGACAACTTCAAATCTCCATACGTTTTGGATTTAAGTCAAAGCGGAATATCCTGAGGTAGCCACAAAAGCACTGAAAAGTCTGGTTCCATTTCCAACATCCTATCTTTGTGAGGCAGCATCTTCTGCAGTGACAGCAACTAAAATGAGATTATGGAGTAGACTAAACATAAGCAACACACTTTGCATGTCACTGTCTTCCATCATCCCCAGATGGGATCATCTAGTTGCAGGAAAACAAGCTCAGGATTCCCACTGATTCTGCATTATGGTATATTGTATAATTTCTATTATGATATTATAACTAAATAATAATAGAAATGTAATGTAAATTGTGTATAAAACTGCCCTAGGAACCCGCCCCGAATCCTTCCCTCACCCCCACTAGTCCCTGGAAAAATTTGCTTCTAGTAAAGCGGTCCTTGGTGTCAAAAAGGTTGGGGACCACTGCCCTAAGGGCCCCAGTAGTTTTTGCTTTGTTCTTCATTTGCGCTACAGTTTGCACGCCAGTGCCACCTGCTGGCTCAGAGCAAATGAAACATCCAAACAGAATGAAGCCTGACTAGCAGATAAAAAGGCCAGAGCTTAACATTACTTACCGAGGCAACACCGCATTCTGCTTCTATCTGTTGTAATTTAACAAAGAATATTGTGCGCATTTACAGGGGGATGTTGGGTGAGGCTTGATCAAGAGTGGAAGTGCAGTGCAACACAAAGGAAAATCAAAGAGTTGTTTAACTCCTACTTTGTCAGCTTTTCATCATAATTTAAGCATCACGAACTGTCCGCCTTGAACTAAGAGAACGAGTCAGACATGACAGCATTCATGGCTACAACCCAGCAAGGAGTTACTGCAGTTTTCAAAAAGAACAAATTCTCGACTCACGAGAGCTGAGACCCTGATAGAGAAACATTGGTGGTGATGGATGGGACAGCTACCAATAACAACAGAGCCACTGTCAGAAAAACTCATAAACTTTTACTTTCTTTCCTTAACCCATTCTACAGATATACCTGGGCAATTCCCGGTACTTTGGCTGGTAAGATACAGTATACTGCATTTATCATGTTTATCATTTCCTGCACTGTTAGGGAATTACAGCAGTTTCAACTGCGTTTAAAGCCCTTTAGTCGGAGGGCATGACTGCAGTTCCTGATCGCCTGAGGATGTCAGCTGATATGACTAGGAATTGCAGGGAATGACAAACTTCCATCATAGTTACCACTTTCCAAAGTATCACAGCTTGCATGAAGAAGGGGCCTAAGCTCAATCAAAAGCTTGCATATTGTAATCTCTTCAGTTAGCCAATAAAGGTGTTATTTTGCGTTACTTCACATTACATCCATAATGGCTAACATAGTACAACACCCTATTACTACAGACAAGGCTTTCCTGATAGCAAATAATGTGCTTCCTGACCGTGATGTTGCTTTCAAGGTATGGGGAGTTCAGTCACATTCTCAGCCATTTTTTCCCCATTCTATTGTGGTTCATAAAACACAAGATATCAGACAAATGAGACTCTCTTTTGTTTTTGAGGTCCGAAAATCTCTTTTTCCTTGCAGCTGCACTGCATGCATTCCAAATGAGTACTCCTTGGTTGTTAGTTCTCATGCACATGGAGCATGCTGCTACATAAGAGAACGTCAGACCTGTCACCAACCTGGGTTAGTCACTGACCGGTCTGACTAAGTAGCTGGGTATGGCAAACTACATGACTCCTGGTCTTTGGAGCACACTGCCACTAGCTTGCTAAGATTATATAAATGAATTCTATGACTGAAAATTGCTGGAAAAATCAGGTAGTGTATCAGGGCCTTAAGAGACAGATAATAGATTTCATTCTAGAAATTGTGCTTCGACAGAATTCAGTATGTGATTTTGAGTGAGCAATTTGTTTCTTTTATCTATACTTGAAATCAGGTCCATAATTATTGTGATCTGCTGGTTAGGACAGTTTACATTTTTTGGCTGTTTTTGCACTGTCATTCATCACCATCAATGATTAGGTTGGGGATTAGTAAGGGGTGTTGGATAGGGATATAAGGAGGCTTCTTTAATACTAATACATGGCTAAAATGGTTCTTGCCATAATTAATTGTTTTAAGTATCATTTAGGGCACCATATTTATGAAAGCTGTACAATTCTGTGACACACATCAGGCAATATATTGTGTATGAAATTTTCATTTCTTCTTCACATTAAATTCTGCCATCCTCATCCATTAGTATTGCCCCTTTTTCAAAAAGTATAGATACCTAAGCTGAAGTTTGTTTAATATATTTGAATAATATATTACAATTAATTTGAAAATTGGTACAGACATGTTTTTTGCTGTCCATTCATCCATCTTGAGGCACAGAGGTATACTGAGACTGCACTTTTTAAATGGCTCTCAGTGCATTGAACTGTTGAGAGATACAAATTCCCCAAAAAGCACATTAAACATTTAAAGGAATTCAATACCAAAAAGTGAGTATTTTCCAGGGAAAGTGGTTTATTTTACAACACTGCAGCAAAACTATAAGTGGTTCAGACATTGCGGGCATATGACCAGACACTTGACATATGGATTATGTGAAATGAGTAACTAGAGGTGTTGTTTAGCATTGGTCCACTGCAAAGCCCATTTTATCAGTAAATTGTTACCTCTGTTCTTCATAAAAAACATAAGATTTTCTTGGCTATCACTACAAACAATATGGGGTATTAGGTAATAATATATATATTTTTAGGTGTAGTACTCCTTTAAGTATGGAGTATTGCAAGGCTGGGTAGTGGGTTCTTATGATGTCACCTACTACAGCACTGAGAGAAATCCTTTGCGCTGCTGCATAAGATAACAGCAGTATTGAGTGAAAATGGAATTGGAGTGGAATTCATACAGTATTATAAGCAAGAAGGCAACAATGAAATAGAAAAGCTCAGGACGTGTAGTCAGGATTGTGGTCATAAAACAGAGAGGGAATGTCATAAGCTAAAAACAGAGTATGTCACCAAAACAAAAGCAATTCAAGGAGTAAATTGGAATCATAGGACAGAAGAAATGTAATTAGTAAATTCCAAAACTAACAATATAAAGTTTTTTTCTTTCACAGATCCAAATCTTGTATGACTAGTAATTCAACAAAATGTATTACTACAAAAGTTTGTGATGTGCCATCTGGAGAGAATGACAAATGCAATGCAACTCCGAGTCCAGCTCAGGGCGGCGAAAGAGCAGTACATGAGAAAGCTGGAGCAGAAGTTGCAGAATAACAGCATGAAGGAAGTATGGGATGGGATGAAGATCATCACTGGCTGCAGCTTGAAGCGGGGTGCCACCATCGAGAGAGACGTGGAGAGAGCAAACCAGATGAACAACTTCTTCAACAGGTTTGACCACCCTAACCCACTCTCACCTTGGAGTACTGCTCCCTCCACCCATCCTTCTGCTGATACCAGCATAGGAGAGAGTCTCCCCCAACCCACAATTACAGCAGCCCAAGTAAGCAGAGAGCTGAGGAGACTTTGTGCCAGCAAAGCAGCAGGTCCAGATGGAGTATCACCATGACTGCTGAAGGCCTGTGCGTTGGAGCTGGGGAGTCCTCTACAGTGCATCTTCAACCTGAGCCTGGAACAAGGGAGAGTCCCGAGGCTTTGGAAAACATCTTACATCACCCCATTCCCAAAGGTATCTTGTCCTAGTGAGCTGAACGACTTCCAGCCTGTCGCTCTGACATCACATGTGATGAAGACCATGGAGCGGCTGCTGCTTCACCACCTGAGGCCACAGGACCACCATGTCCTCGACCCTCTGCAGTTCACATATCAGGAGAAGCTGGGAGTGGAGGATGCCATCATCTATATGCTACACCGATCCCTCTCCCAGTTGGACAGAGGCAGTAGTGCTGTAAGAATTATGTTTCTGGATTTCTCTAGTGCCTTCAACACCATCCAACCTCTGCTCCTTAGGGACAAGCTGACAGAGATGGGAGTAGATTTATACCTGGTAGCATGGATCGTGGACTATCTTAAAGACAGACCTCAATATGTGCGTCTTGGGAACTGCAGGTCTGACATTTCTGGTCAGCAACACAGAAGCGCCGCAAGGGACTGTACTTTTCCCGGTCCTGTTCAGCCTATATACATCGGACTTCCAATACAACTCGGAGTCCTGCCACATGCAAAAGTTTGCAGACAACACTGCTATCGTGGGCTGCATCAGGAGTAGGCAGGAGGAGGAGTATAGGAAACTAATTAAGGACTTTGGTAAATGGTGCTACTCAAACCACCTACAACTAAACACCAGCAAAACCAAGGAGCTGGTGGTGGCTTTTAGGAGGCCCAGGCCCCTCATAGACCCCGTAATCATCAGAGGTGACTGTGTGTAGAGGGTGCAATCCTATAAATACCTGGGAGTGCAGCTGGATAATAAATTAGACTGGGCTGCCAATACTGATGCTCTGTGTAAGAAAGGACAGAGCCAACTATACTTCCTTAGTAGGCTGGCGTCCTTCAACATCTGCAATAAGATGCTGCAGATGTTCTATCAGACGGTTGTGGCGAGCGCCCTCTTCTACGCAGTGGTGTGCTGGGGAGGTAGCATAAAGAAGAGGGATGCCTCACGCCTGGACAAACTGGTGAGGAAGGCAGGCTCTATTGTAAACATGGAGCTGGACAGTTTGACATCTGTGGCACAGTGACGGGCACTGAGCAGGCTCCTGTCAATCATGGAGAATCCACTGCATCCACTAAACAGGATCATCTCCAGACAGAGGAGCAGCTTCAGCGACAGACTGCTGTCACAGTCCTGCGCCAGTGACAGACTGAGGAGATCGTTCCTCCCCCACACTATGTGACTCTTCAATTCCACCCAGGTGGGTAAAAATTAATATTATACAAAATTATTGTCTGTTTGTTATACCTTCATTGTTATCACTCTTTAATTTAATATTGTTCTTTATCAGTATGCTGCTGCTGGAGTATGTGAATTTCCCCTTGGGATTAATAAAGTATCTATCTATCTATCTATCTATCTATCTATCTATCTATCTATCTATCTATCTATCTATCTATCTATCTATCTATCTATCTATCTATCTATCTATCTACAGTATCTTTGGTATAGGATTTGTTACAGCAGTGGTAATGTTTGTGATGCACCATTTATTGGAATAAAAAAGCAAAACATAATTACTGCAAATATTTCTGATGTAAAATCTTTTGGAATTTATTAAGGTCCACTTTCTGTATTTAAAAAGCACTATCTCTAATTCAGAATTTTTAACTTTTAAGAAACAACAAAAATAGGGATAAAAAGGGGCATAAACGATAAAAGGCTGTTCATGCCGTCAAAGGGCCAGGACTTTGTAATACATGTTAACATCCTCCGTAGCACGGTGAGTTTGCTCAGTGATATCCATGTCTCTTGTACAGATTTATTTAAGATGTCTTTCAGCTACTGGCAGGCAGGATCCAAGGGCTTGTTTTAATCTCTTTGTGAAATCTGCTGAAGGGTGAGAGAGGAAATCTCCACTAAGTAGTAAAGAATAAAGTGGTTTTCAAACATAGATTCAAGTGAGGGTTATTAAAGTTAAATTAAAGGGCTTTTGTGTAGCAGTAGATAAAATGCACCATCAATATGCAAAGCCATTCACCTTTTAGACACACTGAATACAATTCAAGCGTGCTGGCTAACAATTGGTATGCTGCACATGTTTCCTGAAATGAGGTCAGAGAATGTCAGTCTACTCCTTTTTGTACATGAGTACACATCAGAAAACCAAATTATCACTAATTTGAAACTGAATTACTGTACAACCCAGCTAAGTTAATGCCATGGAATGGCAAGTCAAAGCTTTGGTCTGTTGTGCTTTGGCTGCATCTAATGAAAAATCCTTCCCTGTCTTTTAAATAATAACTATAGAACTACAATAAATGGGACACGGTAAAGACTCCTTGTTTACAGCAAAGAAATGATTCTTTACTTCTTGCTATTTTTAAAGTGAAAGCCAGCCAAACAAAATGCTGGAGGTTTATTTTAATCTCTTAGCGGATGCTTAAAATGGATAATTTCGCTGTAAAGGGAGATTTTTTTCTTTTTTTTCATCAAAGAAAACTATCAATTTCTTTTCAGGTTTATACATTTCCTACTCAGAAGCTTTTATTGCTTTTGCCTGAATACTAAAGAAATGTTTACTTTACTCTTCTCAGGGCTAACTTTGAAATATGGTTTACTTTCTGAGGATTACAAAGAAGCAACTGTTGGAGCTGTAACTAAATGATACAGTTATGTAAACTCGCCAGTATAAGTTATAATGTGCCAATTATTTTGGTAAGCATAACATATTCATAGTGCCAGACATCAGTTTATGTATAAAGAAAGTCTCACAATTAGCACAACATTTTTTTTCCTACTTTCAAGTTCAGACAATACAATACATTTCTCCACTCTTAAGCTTTTGTTAGAAGAAGAGCGCTGTCCCAAAAGCTCTTCACATCTGGAGTAACAAGAAGTTCAGTGTTACTGTTTGACACTTACAAAACCCACATCAAGACTAAAATAAGGGACAGCATAAAGGGCTAAAACAAATCAGACTGTCTGTGCCGCTGGGCATGAATCCATGTCACTGGTCACCGCTCAAATGCCACCAAAAATTCTTCTCTCTCAAATACTTCCTCTCTCTCTCTCCCGAGTTTCACCTTTCTTAAGAATGTAATTCTTCTTAAAAGTCTTGACAATTCTTCTTCCTGACACTGAGCCTTCATCTCAATTTGGTAGTAGGACCCTTTGTCTTGAAGATGCTTTAAACCCCTTCATGGTGCCATTTTAAGGCCAAACACCAGATACGCCTCGGATGTCAAAATTGGCCTTCTATGGCTTTGCAGACAATCAGGTTAGAGTCCCCTTCAGCAGTTGCTGCTGTCCCTGAGGCCTGGGGAGCTACTAAAAAGACAGCTTTTATGCTGTGTACCTTGGGACTTGGGTTCTCTCTACACTGCTTTGGGTTTTTGTGCTCCGATCTGACACCCTGGACAAGATGCACTAGCCTGCTGCCAGTTACCCTGTTTCAATCCAAATGGGGACCACATGGCACCAGCTTTTCTGGTGAGGGACAGAAGGCTGTCACCTATTGGTCTGGACATCTTCTGGCTTCCAGGCAGCCTTCCACGACATTGTAACTGGACACAGTACAGCTGCAAACAGAGCCCACCTCCCTCTGGCTACCTTTGTCTCCACATATTGGTGCCATAGTGGGGTGTCCCCGTGAAGGTTTCCTTGAGGCAATCCCCTACCCTGTGGTATCTTTTTTTTGCCCTTGTCAAACAGGCACCCTTTGCATTGCCAAGACGTGTATATTTTTTACAGATCCTGTAGTGCCTGTGTCCATTTGCTATATATCACCTCAAACAATAATAATTTATGTGTTGCAAATGTAACCGAAAAATACTCTGTGCATTAGTTATAATTCTAACATTAATCCTTTTTCCTTGCAGGTTTATTATTAATCAAACAATGATAGCATACTCTTAAAAAATCTGTTAGAAAAAATTACAAATTCATACTTATTTTAATTTTACTGCAGCCTGGCATAAAGCCCTAGAATATTTTTCACTGTGCAGCACTTTGCTAATGTGTTTTAATCTAAAACAGGGAGCCTTTCATGACTTATCATGACTTATCATGTCCTTATTATTAATAATCATACTTAGGGACCAGCTTCTAAAACCTTGCTTTAGTAAAGGTGCATTAATTTTAGCTTGAAATATCTTTTCAAATGCCTAATTATATTATTTGAATTTTTTTTCTTATACTTCTAAGACCTAATTTACAGAGCATGTCAAATTGCTAACTGCAACCCCTCAATTTATACTTTTTTGTGAAAAGAAATACATTTTTACACATATGTCCATCTATACATACAGTATGTAGAATTATCATAAAATTACAATTCTTTGAATAAGTGTTCCCATGAGGAAAATATGTTTAATCTTCACAGTACTTTGTAAGTAATAGAAACAGAGAGGCAAGGTTAAACCTTATTTATACTTTGAGAAAGTACAAGAAAAAATGTATAATAAGTGTTGAGTGTGTAATTGAAAATGACACTCAGTGTTAAAGATAAAACAACCTCTTTTTACACAGGTTGACTGGAGAATCTTTGAAGAAAGAACAACGTGCTGCCTGGGAGTGATGGAGTTCAAAAAAATTACAGAAGGGGGCAGGATTGTCATTCCTGAATTCAGACTGGTAGGCCACAATAATTCATTTAATTACAAATGCATCAAAGCCATTTTGCCAATCTAAAGATGAAATATCCTAATTTCGTTGCAGAGACCCTGCTGTCACATGTAAAACCATCTTCAGTAAATGTTGAATCAATCTTTAATAAATGTAAGGGTCGGATGTGGGAAAAATAATATCAAATGTGACACAAAAAAAGACCTTCCTTTAAAAGGAAATGATAATTTACAAATGAACAGCCTTTCTTCCAAAGATCAGTTAGTTAATGACCAAGGTTAAAGGTCAAACACTGAATATGATTGCCAGTGTAAAACATCAAGAGAATCACTGCAGTTTTAAATTTCAGCCTGTTGTCAAGTGTGACATTTTAAATAAGGCTCCTCTGCTTTAAAGATTTATATCATACTGTAATTTAGGCTGTGTTTTAAAGTATAGTTTAAGAGTATGTCATTTTCTTTCTGCTGCTGCACTACCTCAGGGATGTGGTCTTAATTCCCAGCCCAGTGACTGTGTGTGCTGTGTTTGCACATTCTCTTTCTGTCCTAATTGGGCTCTCCTCATAACCCGTGTTCTTCCCACAACCTAGAGCCAAAGGTTACTTACTTGCTCCAAACTGGCTCAGTATGAATAAGTAGAAACGTGTGTCTGTGTGTGGCCTTCAATGGATTTGTATCCCACCCAGAGAAAAGTTCTGCAGCTATATGCATGTGTAGGATTGTAGCGGACACGGGGATGCTAAGATTCACTCTGTCCGATGATGGTGATTTGTTTACTTTATTGTGGGGACCCCAGGAACACATCCAGCCTTGACCTGGCATACACATACTCAAACACAGAGACATTATGGAAAAATTAATAGAAAATTAACAATGAAATATATTGATCAAATAATGAAAAAAGAACAGCACAATATAACCAAAGCCACATACACAAAGCAATAATAATTTATAACACAAACAGCAAACAAAAAACACTAAAAACAAAGACCAAAACAGCAGGGAGAGTTGATGATGGATGTGTGATTGAAACACCCTGTGAACAGCTTTCTGAAAGTAATGAAAAGTTTTATTCTACCTGTTTCCTGATGCTGTGTGGAGTTTCAAGTGATTGGGAGCGCTACTTTGGAGAAAGACATATCCAATCAGTATAAACTCACACAGACACACAGACAGACATAAACTGTAACCCAAGGTGGTCAAGTCGTAATTCAATTGTGTGAATGAGGCATATTAACAAACAGACGGTTGATCATGAACCCCTCAGCATCTTTTAGTTTCCTTTTTAATGGGCATACCTACTCAGTCTTCTTCCCAGAAGCCCCTGCACCCAAAAGCTGTTCAATGGTGTTATACACTTGGGGTCACTGAGATTTGTAGGACATTTATATATAGGATGAGACATGCTATAGGATGAGCAAAAGAGCAGACTGACCATATGCTTACAGACCCCCAACTCCCACAACAAATGGGGCATGAGCTCATGTGACATTCTGGAGGAGCTCTATTATAATTAACTTGGCTAATTTCCAAGATTTTAATTTTTTATACTGTAAATTAAAAAATAATAGGATAATGCAAACTGTTTTTGTTCCAGGTGACATTTCTGTTATGCTATACATGTGTTGGCTGCCAAACCAATACAGCAGCATCCCTAATCACACACAAATTTCTTTTTTTATTACGTTTTTCAAGTCGTAACAATGTCAAAAACAAAATTATGAACCTTGCCTTCTAATTATGGTTTTGCAAAACAGCTTAAACTGAGCAATTGGACTGGTGCTGGTAACACCACATTTCCGAGTGCTGCTATCACAAATTTCACACAAGGCATTTTAGGAGTCCTTGGCCTGCCAGGTAAGCCTGGCTGGTGGAGTACATCTACTGTACAGACAACACTTCCTAAAATTAACTGAATCTACACTAATCTACTGGCATATAAAGTATTATGAGGCCATATTTGGGAAAAGGTGAATAGCACGTAACTAATAGCTGTTCCTTAAAAACTACTGCAAAAAACTTTCTGCTCTCTAAAAAGGGCCTTAAAGAATAAGTTTGGTAGTTTCAGTCAAAATTATTTCTGCACAATAATGGTATATGCAGGTATTTATTCATTACATAAAACTATGTTCTATAGTGAAATTCATCCATCCATCCATAATTCAACCCGCTATATCCCAACTACAGGGTCACAGGGGTCTGCTGGAGCCAAGCCCAGCCAACACAGGACGCAAGGCAGGAAACAAACCCTGGGCAGGGCACCAGCCCACCGCAGGGCACACACACATACACACACACACACACACCAAGCACACACACTAGGGACAATTTAGAATTGCCAATGCACCTAACATGCATGTCTTTGGACTGTGGGAGGAAACTGGAGAACCCGGAGGAAACCCACGCAGACACGGGGAGAACATGCAAACTCCACACAGGGAGGACATAAGGCTACCCACTGCGCCACCGTGCTGCCCCTATAGTGAAATATAATTACACTTTTTCCAGCTGACAATAGGGGCTCTATGGACCTGGCTTCCAAGTGTGATAGAAAAAGCCATGCAACTTACCATTCTTGTTTCGAGATTACACACATATTGCAAAACTGTATATACATGTTGTTTCAAGAACGAAAAAAGCAAAAAAGCATATATTGTTGTGAGATTCACCCATTTTAAAAGGAGTCCAGCTGTGCACTTCATGTCTTTGCCAACTTCCCCATTCGTGTTGCTCTGCGGTGTCCTTGCTGTCCCTGCTCTGCTGACAGCTAGACAATAACAATGGAAAAAAACACACTTTCAATTTTACTATATAGAATATACTGCCTGTTTCAGCTGGAATGATAAAGTATGCATGGCTTCAGTGATAAAGCATACTACACTCATGGAACTGGCAATGAATTGAGAAGGATTAAACAGACATTATCAGCACTCACCTGGTGCTTGAACAGGAGAAAGCTGCTATGGTTTATCGGTCCAAACCATCCCTCATTAAGTCCTGTATACATCCTTCCAACCATTTTCTTAGACTGATCTAGCTGGAGATTATCCCAGAAAGCATCAGATGGAAGGCAGGAACTGGGTGCCAGTCTATTTCAGGGCGAACACACACACAAGGACACTATAGGACAATTTACCAACGTCGATTCACCTAAATTTTATCAGGATGAAGCTTAGTAAGTACAGCAGAGATGTTTTGACATAGGCAAGGTGGGCTGTCATTCTGCCTCCCTTTCTACATGGACCCGACGTATATTTACAGATTGATTGGCATCAGGGTCATTGAATTTACTACCTCAAAAACAATGTGTTATTTTATTACTGTATTGTCATCAAGAGCAACACAAAGATCGATAATGGATTTGTGGTGCCTCAGTCTGCTGTGTTGTACACTTTACCTTTTTCTGATGTTTTTTTTTGACCATGTATTTAAAAAAACAACACGTCAAAAGTAGCTAAATCTTTAATAAAATGCTTATGGGAAAAATGAAATGCTGTGTAATCAGTTCAGTTCCGCTCTACTGTCATCTGTACAAAGTACAATGAAACTGCTGTGTGTTTCTTTCACTACTCTGTTATTCACCATGTATGTCACTTTGTGGTCTGTGCAAAATAACTACACAGACTGTAATGTGGGGGCGAGGTTAGCGTTGTGTTGCTAGAACTCTATGGCCGCTGCAAGCACACAAATGAGCAAGTAATGCATTCTTACCTCGAGAAAATATGACCAAGAATCTGTGCTAAAGTGATTATTTCTAGTTTCCTTCTGCTAGCTCAATGATATCTCATAAACACAGAAAGCATGTCTTCTTAAATTTAAACCTTTGCTACATCAAAGTAGATGTATTTGGCTTGTACGTATAGTTTTAAGGCTTTTTCTATCATGTATGAATGCAGGGTTTCTTAGAGCTCTATTCTATACTGCTAGAACACTCAAGTTATTTTAGGGAACACTTTATCTTGGGTACTGCAAAATGGATCTTTTAGTCATTTACTATTATGTAACAAGACCTTAACAAACCCTTCTTTGGGTCTTTATAACACTTACAAAGCATCAGTGAAGTGTTTATGAATTTCTAAAATGTGACCTGATAACAAAACGTCACTTTGGAGTGGTCTGAGGTGGCTTAACTGAGACACGCTTCTCTTGACATTACATATTTAGTAGAAGATCTGTGGATCCTTCATATTAACATAATTTTAATATCATGTCTATTTGCTGAGATGAATAACCTATCTAATTTGTTTTAGAAGTGTTATGAAGACCAAAAGAAGCCTTTACTAAGGTCTTTGTACAGAAGAGTAAATAGGTAATACTTGCATTTTTGCAATATCTAAGCTAAAGTAATTCCTGAAGCAGGCAGCATGTCTATGGGTTACAGTTTACATTGCAATTTTTTAATGAATTATGAAGTAAAAGATATATATATGAGTAATTTAGTAATGGATTAATTTTTGCAGTACCTAAACTAAAGTGTTGCCTATTTATACAATTAGTGGGCATAGCTTATGCTTCAAAATCATAGTCTGATGCAACATTTGTAAAATGCATTCAAGTCTGGTATAAGTAATTATTTGAAAATATAAATAAGCATAACAATTGTGTTATACTGTATATATTATTGTGTTTTATATTTAGGATTGCTGTTAAATCAGATATTTTGCTAAATCACCCTCAGGCTAATGTATTTCACTAATGTTTTTGTATAACACCTGTTTAATTACTGAAAAAGGAATGCGCATTCTATTTGAACACACTTCATTTTCTCGTCTGTGAATAGCAAACACATCGCTTGAGAAGCTGCAGCATCCTCTTAATGTGAGGGTGTCTTTTAGCGTGTAGTTTATAGTGCATTTAAATGTTCATTTTTCTAACAACATCCCTGAAACTTAAGTGTTTCTTTTTGTAAAGAGGTCATTGACTGGGTGAACACATGCCCACATACCATATGCAATATTAAGCACATGTCAACCACCCTTTATGTGCTTTAGTTTTAGAGTAAGCAAATAGAAAAATTCCCAGAAGCATTTCTTTTAAGAGTTCAAAGCTCAAGTTCCTCAAAATATCTTTGTACATCTTACAGATGACACTTTAGATTTCACAAATTTGAATCTCTTAAATATCATCCCAAGCATTCTGTCACATAAAGCTACCTAGAAATGAATACAGTGAATATTTAGATAGTAATTGACAAGAAAAACTCCAATTTGAGCAACCCATGTAAAGGATACAGATTTTAAGGTTGATGCAGATTTAATGTATTCATTTTTGTGTTTCATTTCAGCAAGGCAGCATTGTGGCCATTTTCTCTAGCGCTATTGTTTGGCAGACTTTAGATATTTTTGGTATGTGCCTACAGGAAAACAAAAGAAACTAATGCCCAAAAAAGACAGGATTGTGTATAAGAAAGTATTTCCTGCTTAAATATGTGATTTACTTCAATAAGGAGATATGTAAGCATACAAGTATACAGTATATACAACAAACATTTAAGAATATGCATTACATGTATCCATAGAAGCATGTAAGTGTACAAGTTACTTACCATGTTCTCATTCTTCTTTAGTGCTATGCAACAATTACAGTCTGCGGACGTACAGCAGGACATGCTCTTATGGCTAGTCAGCTTTGGGCAAGTGGCAATTTCTTCCCATTCTTTCATAGGTTTTACTGTATATTCTTGGTTATGGCACAGTTGGATGGTATCATGCTACAAAAACACTAGATGCATGTACACTCTAGTTGAATCTGAAATGAATGCTAATGATGTTGAAAATTAACATTTCGATTATATCCCCTATTCACATCGAGATTGAGAAAGCATGGTGGTTTTTACATGATCTTCATGCTTTAACTTTGTTTCCAATGTTTACAGCCACACAATGTTATTGCACTTGCTTTGTATCTTAGCATTGTCCTTTATTGGGTAGCTTGGGGGTGTAATGTGGTAGAATGCTTATACTGCTGTCTGAGATGGATCAGGTCTTCATTAGGCACAGGAATATTTTGTTTCACGTCATGGGGGTTTACAGTATAACCCTCACCTGTGTAAAGGTCAAGTAGAATTTTCATTATCTATGAATGAAATACAATATACTTTATATGGTGCATTAAGAGGTAAAAAGCAACATGTACTACCATTGTTCTTGAGTAGATATATTTGATGCACTTGATGTAGATCTGAAATTGCACTGTTAGCAAATGCATTGTGTATACTGCAAGTGTTGTGTATTTCTTAACAGAATGTACATCACAAGAAAAGACACAGCAAATTGTTTTCCACAAAACCTTTATTTTTTCTTTTCCTTTCTCCCATCATCCCCTGAGTCTCACCCTTCAATAGCACTTAACAAATCACAGAGCAAAATATATCCAGGTTCTTTATACTTTAACTAATTTACATAAGCAATGCCACAGAACAAACTATTCTCTTTTCCAGCTAACCTGGAAAAAGTTACAGCTAACCTTTACCCCTTACCTCAGATACCATAACTTGCACCTACTAAGATAATTTCCAAACATGTTAAAACCAGAATAAGGAATCTGTTTGATAATATTCAATAGTAATGCAACATTAAAATGTTGACTTTTGAAGTGTCACAAACATAATCTTTCAGCCAACTTCAACCAACATCTCCTTTGTTACGATGGCCTTGATGTTTTTTTCACAGGAGTAGTTTATTCATCGACATTAATAGCATCTTCAGGAGAGAAGCACTCCATGACCATCCATCATCCAGAAGATAGGAGCTTGGACGCTGCTTTTCCCAAACTCTAGGAGATGCACTACGTTAGGCCTCACCTTTTTTTACAAGACTAGTGGGCTCCACCCCCTGCTCGCTTCGCTTGCCAACCCCCGGGTGTGCACTATGTGCTAGCCACTTCGTGGCTCTACCACTCGCGTATGGGGAAGCGTATGTACAATTTAAACAGATTGTTATTTTCATGGAAATTGTTACATATGCATAATAGACCTAACTATTTTACATTACAGTGAGTAATTAACCGTAGTAAAAAATAGTAAGACATAATAAATTGAAAGAAAATTATGTTTCATGTTGTGTTAGAGGTATTCGTTGCATTATACGTTTTTGTTCTGTTTGGCTTTAAAATTAACACGCAAATATTATTTAACTTACACCTTTACTGTAAAACTTCAGTGAAAACAATATTTGGAATTAACTTTTTGTCAATATCGCATTGAATTTTGATTCCGTGTTTGGAGTTACATCGTGACAACGCAACGTATAACTGCCCGTGAGTGAATATCATTTCTTTCTGTCTAATAAATAAACCAACTTTTTCGAATGTTTGTCCCTGTGATTTGTTAATTGTCATAGCAAAAGCTATTCTAACGGGAAACTGTATACGTTTTAATATGAATGGCATATCAAGATTTCCTTTGGTGTCTAATGTTATCTGCGGAAGATGTACTACATTACCTTTCTTGTCGCCTGTTAATATTTTACATGTAAGAATAGTTTGAACAATTTTCAATACAACTAATCTTGTCCAATTGCACAATCTATCACTCTTACATAAATTATGCAATAACATTCTTCTTTCAACATTTATTCACCCGGTGGAAGACCAGATGGTGTTAACGCTTGTAGATATTCTATGGGATATTGTAAGTTGATGTTTTCATCTTCTACAACATCACCACCAACTGTTTCAGCATAGTCTATTGATATGCTTTTAACCAATTTACCGTGTAACCGATTAACAATTTTCAAGTTAATTCCTTTGACTTCATCGTTTCTTGGTGCTGGTATTGCCTATGTATTTATTTCTTCTGTTGATAACCTTTCGGGATGAAAATCTGCAATAAGATTTGGACATAATAAGTCTTCTTTTATTGGGAACTTAATTTGAAGAAAACAAAAAAAATTATTAAAAAAAAGTATTCACACGAATGAGAGGTGAGAGGGACATTAACCAGAAATGGTTGAGAGGAGGGCGGGACTTGAAAAAATCTCTTGCCAATAGTCTTGTCTCGTAGGACTTGAAAAAAATCTCTTGGCAATAGTCTTGTGTCATCTCAAGATTTTCTTTTATAATAGAGAGAAATATTAATTTAACATGTACACACTCTCCTTCCTTAAAGGTGTATTATTTTGTTACACAATGCCAGTCTATACAGTATAATCATTCATTTTCCTCTGTTTCTCAACCACCATATTCCGCATTAAGTCCTCTGACCTGATGGGGGTTTAACAGAAAGAACATCCATCTTTGTGTGAAATTTTCTATTACAAAGAATTACATAAGGTGCAACTTCTGTAGTAGTATGTGGTGTTGCCCAATACTGCAATAAGAAATTTTGCAGAGCTGGTTTACATGGCTGTACTTTCAATGATGAAGCCTGTTTGCAGTCCTTCAAGACTTGGTTTAGATGTTCCACTGCTTCATTTACTTGGAGATGATAGACTAACACTCTGGGATGTTTAGGCTAAAAACAGAAGTGAGAAAATCTGTAACCACAGCAATGGAGACTGTGCTAGCAAAGGCAATCTCTGGCCACTTACTATACTAATCTACGAGTGTAGTTGCATATCATCAGTCCTAAGCCCCATTTTCAAAAGGACCTACAATGTGTGTCCCAGGATTTTCCCATGGCCGGTTGAGAAGTAGGACAGGTTGTAAAGGTGTTGAACATATTTTTATAGTTTTATCATTACTTTGACATATCTGGCAAGAGGCAATGACCTCTATGACAAAAATATCCATTTTAGGCTACCAAGACAGCTCTTGCAAGTGTTGCTTGGTTCTCATTATCCCTTAATGGCCTTCATGAGCCAATGCTACCAATGTATTGCACAGAGAGACTAGCAAAAATAGCTGACATGGGTCTCTGTAAATTAGCTGATCAGGAACTAAGAGTTCAGGACAAATATGAATATATGGAGCTAATTCTATAGCAAGAGCATTTGCATTTTTCGGTCTAACCTTTCTATTTGCTGACATAATGCTGACAGGTCTGGCTATCTAGCAACTCTCCAGAGCGAACTGCTGTAGCGGCAATGCATCTGACTCACAGCAAAGAAAACCACTTGATTAGTTTTGTCTCCATATCATTATTGCTATTGAAAGGCATACAGTCTGCAGGTTTTGTGAGCCAGCTTGGTACAGTAATCATAATTAAAAGAAAAAAAATCAAGCTGCCCACCAAGTAATGTACCTTCCTGCATGGCCCAAGCCTTTTATAGCCATCACAGCTGTCAAAGCCTAGTGGACTGTGCCTATACTAAATCTTGTGCCACATAGGAAAGATCTCCACCTTTATACTTACCATGCACATGCTATAGGTTCCTTCTCAACCACATAATGGATTGTTTTTATTTCAAGAAGAGAGCAAGGTGCAAACTTGTACACTGAGTTAAGACGCATTAATTTCATGATCTGATGCACCTGAGGAAACAATGGATTCACAAATAATCACTAAACACCTTCAAAACTCTTTTGTGCTGATGATGCCCAAGTGAAAGGACCATCCTTCCTGAGTGAAGCTTTTATTGTCTCCATTTTGAAGAGTACTGTGGAATACATTTTTTTAATACCAGGGGGTCAGACCTAAGAAAGATCAAAGTGTTGTTGCATTAGAAGGGGCTGCAGCCCTCAAAATTTCTTTAATTTGCCTGTCATCTGGAAGTAATCCCTCTGCAGTGATGACCTGACTATGAAATGTAACATGTTTGTTTAAAGCAACAGGGCAGTGAGTAGTGCTGTAGACTACCGTCGGGTTCATGCATTGTTGGAGTTGGTCTCGTCCGATGTGACAGATGGAGGTCTGAAGTGGATCTCCGCTAGCAGCGGTGTTATTTTTCATATTATTTGCTTATTATCCTGAGATATCCTGTATTTATTCAACCCGAGAGGGACTGCTACAGTATATGTAAGCATATATAAACATGGCCAACAAGAAAGGGGGTCCGAAAGAATCGAAAACTAAAGCTACACCCAAGCTAAGATCAGCAAGCCCTAGTTCAAGATGCGGCCTTTCAGAGACAGACCTGGATCAGATGAGCGAAAGTACAGACTCCTCGGGACCACGGTCCGCTACATCGTCGCCGGCTGAGAGCGAAAAGGGGAGCGAATGTACGGAGAAGATCACCTGAAACTGGAAAAGGCCTTGCAGTCCACGGTTTCAATTACTCTACGCGAGCCGGGAGCAGCGGGGACACCGGCTACAGTAGAGCCTGCCGCTTCATCTACGGTACAAGAAAGCACAATTGAAATGTCTAAACTGCAGGTGATGTTCGCTGAACTCATGCAAGATATAAAGAAAAGCGAGAAGGCAAATGAGAAGGCGAGGGTAAAGGCAAATGAGAAGGCGAGGGTAAAGGCAAATGAGAAACTGAGACAGGAGGTGAGACAGGAGTTGAAACAGTCAAATGAATGGCTGCGACAGGAACTGCAACACGCAAACGAAATGTAGCGGCTGGAACTGCAACAGGCAAATGAAAGGCTGCGACAGGAGATGCAACTTGAGCTGCGACAGGTGCTGAGTAAAATTGAAGAGCACATTCAGGAAAACTCGGTTAAACTGAGCACGCTTACTGATCAATTGGAGGATCTCAAGGAAACATTCACGACTCGGATTGAAATAGCCGAAAATTTAGCTGCCAGTGCCGAACAAAAAGCAGTAAATGTCAGCTCCGAATGCAAAAACCCGGAGACAGACTGGCTGCTTTGGAAGATGGAAGCAGAAGGTATAATGTCAGAACTGAAGGTCTGCCTGAGAATCGAGAAAGTCCAAACCCTGTGATTTTTGCAGCTGAACTTTTTTCTAAAATAAGCGGGGACGACTTTAAAGCAGAATCTGAGATAACAGCGGCTTACCGTGTACGCGGATCAAACACTGTTAGACCCAGATCTTTTATTATTTGCTTTGAAAGATTATCATTTAAGCTAGAGGTGATGGCACTCCTCAGAAACAAGCAAGATATTATATATGAAAATAACCACATTTGTATCTTCCCTGACTTCTCTCCAGCAACAGCTACTAAACGCGCAGCCTTCTACAACATTAAACAGTGGCTACGGCTAGCCAACGTCAAATACAGCCTCTTCTATCCGGCCAAATTAAAAGTGGAATTGCAGGGTCAATTCTATGTCCACGCTAGCAAGGAAGAAGCAGAAAAGGAATTAAGAAAGCTGATCCTGGGACTATTCTGATACATAATAGTGAGTCATGGCCATTAATTGATATAGCAAGGATTAATAATCTACTGTCTGATCTATTTGTTTAAAATACGGGTTTTTGTCATCATATATTCTCATTATTACTTAGTATTACTAGGGCGCTCTCTGTTTATGTTTTATTGTGCTTAATTACTTTTTCTTTTTTCTTTTTTTTTTTTTTTTATTAGCTAATTATTTTATCTTTTATTTTACTCTACCCTAAACGAGACTGTTCAACATCATACCCTTGGTTTTAACACCATCCTCCGGGTTTATTATCTGTGTGTATTATCTTAATGCACTAAGATTGCTGAAGACTATATATATTTTGCACAATTTTTTTTTTTTAGACTATATTGGTAATAGATATCTCTATCTTTTAACCCTAAAACGCCGCTGCGTGGGGGCTTGTTTTGCTTTGGACGTGCTCTGTCTCTGGGTATGTCAGAGGACTGGGACTGTGTGAAGTGGGTTCCAGCCTCACTTGGGGAGGCAAAAAGGGAGGGTGGGGGTTTAAGTGGGGGAGAGAAAGAGAGCAGGCCTGATCTATACCTAATCTATCCTCTTAATCTTTATAATTATAACTACCAACGTAATAATAAGCTGCATGGCAACAACTCTAGGGGAAATAGGAAATTAAGGCTGAAGCTGTCTCACTTCCAGTTAAGACTATAAAATGACATCAAAAACTCAGAATCAATGTCTCCATGATGAGACAGTTAACTTCATGAGCTGGAATGTTAAAGGCCTGAATCACGAATTAAAGAGAAAGAAAGTACTTTCTCGGTTCATGCATTGTTTTCCCATAACTTATACTATCATCCATTTATTCTGACCACCTTTCAATTCCTTCAGCAAAGGCTTTACCATTTTTTGAAATGCAGATGGAGAGGAAGCCTAGTAAACCTAAGCAATCCATCGTGAATAATGAAAACTGTCAAGTCATGGCTGTCCTCACACAACACCACTTGATAATATGCACCTGACAGACCAACTGTGGAAAAAGCAATTGCACCTGGTAACTCAACTAACAAATCATCCATGTGAGAAATAGTGAAGCTGTCAATCACAACTGCTCCTGCAAATCTAGACGCATTCTATTTGAACCTTCTCTTTTTGTTGTAACAACTGTAGGGGAAACCTACATTAGCCTACATCTTTCTTTTTAATAACTCACACTCCCACTAAGTGCAAAACCTCCCTGGAAACTACATCTCTAACTGCAAGCGGAAGTCTCCTCAGTTTCTGCTGCCTTGGACCCAAATCCTCTCTTATTTTGATTTGACGAACAAATCCTCTTGCACAACCAGTAGTGGGCTCATACGAAACACCCACCTGCTGTATAGCTTCTGTCTGGGAAGAAGGTTGAATGACATTTTCTGTAATATGAAGGCTAAGGCCTATTACCAAGTCGAAGCAAAATAAGGGAGTGCCATTGTCCACAATGGAAAATGATGCAGTAGCACTGTTATGTCAATACTGTACATCTGCAGATAGGCATCCTAATACAAGTAGGTGAGCCTTTGAAATGGTAACTAGTTTTACTTGAGGTGGTTGTAAAGGAGGAAGACTGATGTTGCTAGCATACATTGTTTTTTGGTAATATTGATACTAAATCCATAACCAGTTTAACAAGATCTGGAGGCACCTCTGGGATGCTAATCACTACAGGATAAGTGATGTTTTCTTTGTACATTGCCTGACTATACAAACAAAGCACAGTTAATTCTAGCATTTGCCCTGCATTTACATTTTCTTTCTTAGGAGAATGGCACATTCTTGAAAAGTGACCTATTTTGTCACAGTTTTTGCATTTAACTTTATCAGAAGGACAGTTGCAGAATTCACTAAGTGATTAGCTGTGCCAAATCCAAAACATATGCCTACTGACTTCACTTGATTGGGTGATGACATCTTCTCCAAGGTGATTGTCACTCTTGAATTGCACGTTGACTTGAACGCCTTTGACTTTGTGGCTTCTGGAGCAAGCGTCTGCACATGCCACATACACAACATAATTTAACCATTCATTTGTATCGCTTTAGCATGAATTAGCCATTCTCTAATATACGTACGGAACAATTTCTCACTTAAATGGTCTCATTACATTTGATCCGTTTTACCCCCAAAAAACGGGTGCAGTCGCTATACCCACCCACGAGGGAAATGGATGATGTTCGAAAGATATATTAGCATTAAAAAATATTCGGTCCCTAACCCTTCTTCCCCCCCTCCGTGCCCACCAATGCTTGACAGAAACCCTGATGGTAGTTATGTTGATTAAATAAGCAACTGTAATGTAATTCAGGGTACAATATTTATGCATTTACATGAAAGGTGACTGGGTGCTCATTTGTGATATCCCTAACGCCCTCCCCCACCTCCTTACCCACAGTGGCCAAATCTTAATCCCTGGTATGAAACACACATGAAATAAAAGGCAGATCAAAAGGTGAAGGATTAAACATAGTCTGTGTGAAACGGTGATGAATCCCGGGTACTGTACTCATTGATGAAAGAAAAAATGGACCTCTGGTGAATATGACTGCTTTCTTGCTATCCCAAAGAATTTAGAAACATGAGTCCAACTCACCAAAGGGAGCACCTGGAGAACCACAAGACCATATACCGCAGCCACTTGCCTCCTCTTGGGGATTTGCCTCATTGTTTCCAACTTCTGGGTGGCCACCCACAAATAGTGGATGTCCTCTGATCATGCTGTATTCTTAAGTGTAGAAAGACAAGCTCCTTGCCTTCTGCTTCTCTCCCTTCCCCTTTTCTCGGCCCGCTGTTCCCCATTTCCTGCTTAGTTGTCAAAGCAACATAATGCCTGCAATTGGCAAATGGAATCCTTACCTGGCAGGGTTCTACCAGACTTGGTCATCCACAATAACACCTGAAGGGATATTTCTTTGTCAACCTTCAGACCATATAATACAGAGACAACCAGTCCAAAAAGCCAACCCACTTGTAGTGTCATGTAGGCTTGCTAAACCAAGGTGACTGTCACTCTTGAATTGCGCATTAACCTATGACTTGGTGAGTGCTGGAGCAACTGACTGCACATGCTGCATACAGAGCACAATTTGACCATCCATTTGTATCTCTTTAGCAAGAATTAGCCATTCTCTAATATGGGTACAGAACAATTTCTCAATTAACTGTTTCATAACATTTCATCCACTTTATATCCAAAAATCACATTTTACAATAAGTTCTCTCAAAGTCACACCATGTAATTTTCAAATGTCTTCCTCCACATCTTAATAGGATTGTGGGTTGACCAGAGCAAGATAAAAATAAAGCAGGAAAGGGCACAGTCATTGCTGCTGTCCTCGTCACCATATACTGTGTATGTTGTACTGTAGAATTCTTAACTGAATGTACACCCCAAAAAAAGACACAGCAAATCATAGTCCATGAAAACACACCTTTTTGATTTTTTTCTTTTTGCTTCCCCCATCACCCCCCTGCAGCTCTCCCTGTTACAGCACTTTAACATAACACAGAATACAGCAGCAAGCTGTATCACAGTCATTCATTGTTTTTCAGGCTTTGGCCCAGTTTTAATAAGCTTATCCAAAACATTTAAATAATTATTTACTTTAGATTTATTGGGAAGACCACAGTAAACAAAAAGCTTGCCAGTTCCCACCCACCTCTGAAAACAGAAGTCCTTTCTTTAACCTGAAAAACACCCAGTATGCAAGCTCCACACAGCCAGTGACCAGTCTGGAGTTGTGAGGCAGTCTGGCTGATCACAATGCCATCCACAGCAAAGCTGACAAAACTGAGGTTATCCATGACAGTTGGGCTTTGTCAGAATACATAATAAACCCATTAAGCTGCCATCATTTTTTGGATGACTACCTGAAAGGTTAAGCTGAAATAAAACATTGAAATAAACTAAAAACCTGAGTAAATAGCATGGTTACTTGTTAGATCTGTAGAAAACCATTTTTGTGTTATTTTACACCTGATTTCTCTACCTTTTAAAGTCATATAGCATCACTGGGAGCTTTGACATTTTCAATATCTTACAGCTGACTTCTGTATGTCTTAATAGAATAGTGTAGCACCGGCGCCTTTGAAATGTGCAAATCGTCCAAGCAAATAAGTATTACTTTTTAACATTGGAAAGGTTCACGGGAGAACAGCTTTATAGTGTTTCATTTGCAGCTTTGGCTGTTATTTGATCTAGAGGGACAAGTCGGTGACAAAAATTGTAGTCTTTCAAATAAGCATTTTTATTAATGCCTGACCAAAGCCATGGCCTATGTGTCACCAATTTTTTCGTTTCATAAAATCTCCTTTCATAACACTACCAAATTCGTTTTAAAACCTCTTTCTAAGAGTTCCTGTGGTGATATCATTTTCATTCTGTTATGTCTTCAACATATTCATGCAAAAAAGCATAGTGTAACAATGACATTTTAAACGGAGGCCATTTAAATGAAGCAGTGGATCAATATGAAAATTACAGTACTTAACATTCCTCCCTTCTTCACAACAATGGTTTGGTTGCATAAAAATATTAGTGGCTTTAGATGGATTAGCTTCAGGAAATATGCCAGATGATATCATAATAAAAAGATTTAAAACTCACCAGGGATGCACTCAGTTTCATTTTTTAGAAGCTCAAAAGCCGTAGAAGTGCAAACCATACATTAAAATAAAAGAGGGAGTTTATGGATTTTTCCACTTGCATATCTGAATAAATAGTTGCCTTTAAAAATCAAAATGTTATTTGGAAAAGTAGAATAACATCAGGGCGGCATGGTGACACAGTGGCTAATGCCCTTACATCACTGCTGGAGGAACCAGGGCTTCTTTGCAATTACAGCCATTGTCTGTGCGGAGCTTGTACTTTGTTACTGTGTCAACATGAGTTTCCTTCCATATCCTAAAGGCAGAAACATTTTCAGATAATTAGCCTATTTAAATTGGCTTGGTGAGGATATATGTGCCTTATTCCATGCAGGTTGGTTCCTACCTTGCATTTTAAAAGACGTATGGGTAATTTCTTCTTTACATAACATTAAAAAACTCACCAACTAATTCTGAATCAATACTCAAAAACTGGAGAAGGCCTATGACAGAGGGCCACGTCAAAAGGTCTGGAGGTGCATGAGACAGAAAGGAGTATCAGCGAAGTCTGTGAGGATTGTCCAGGATGTGCATGAGGGAGTGAGGACTTGGGTTAAAAGCTCTGTTGAGGTAACAGACAAGTTCTCAACTAAAAGTAGGTCTGCACCGGGGGTCTTCTTCAAGTCCTTAGCTTTTTTGATCTGGTTATGGATATGTTGAATCATGGGATGAAAGACCAGTCCCCCATGTGCAGGCTTTTTGCTGATGACATTGTGTTGTGCAGCACCAGAAAAAAGGAAGTGGAGAATAAGCTGTAAAATTTGAGAAAGGCTTTGGAAAATAGAGAACTGAAGAAAAATAGAAAGAAGACAGAATATATGACATCTAATGATGATCAGGATTCAGTAGTTAGCCAGCAAGGAGAGCTATTGAAATGAGTGGATACATCAATTACTGTATATGTGGTTCACCTTCAAGGTGCACCAACACTTTATCTTGTCCTTTATTATACGTATCTACTCTGTATATATAAAATCCTAAGTCTAAAAGTGCAAAGATTTTGTTGAACGATTTTATGTGACTTTTTATGTGACTTTTTTGTCACGCTTTAAATCAGGTTTATTTTAAAACCTACATATATATGTTTCGTATAAATCTTTTCAGAATTTATCGAACCTTAATGTGATGTTGTTAGATTTTCAGATTCTTTTTCTGTTTTTAAATTATAAACTTAAAAAATATCAAGAACTCACGTCCCGCGAGACGAGACTTTGTGCTAAAAGATGTAACCACGCCCGGGACTGCTAATAAAAGACACAGAGTAGGACAGCTGCTGTACAGGCTTTTAAATGTTTGAAGCGCTGTGCGAGATGCAGATCACGCGGCACAGCGGCAGCAGCAGCAAGCCAGCAGCTGATCGAGCAAAGAGTTAAAAAAAGCTGTATTTGTTTCCCATTGTATCAGCGTTTAAGAGGGGGTTTCGGAGGAGCGACCGCATCTCCTTGGGGTGTGTTCAGCCCGCCTCTTAACAACAGAGACCCGAAGTTGTCTGGCCCTGCAAGCAGATCTTGCTCAATAACCTATACAAAGTAACCAAGTTATATTAGTTTTTTAAGGAGCAAAAGACAAACGTTTTCACAGTGTTGATGGATCACTAACTCTAATAATAATTGTTTGTATTTATATAGTGATTTTCTCACTACTCAAAGCTTTCAGCAATTGCAGGTTAAGGGCCTTGCTCAAGGGCCCAACAGAGCAGAGTCCCTTTTGGCATTTACGGAATTCGAACCGGCAACTTTCAATTGCCAGTGCACATCCCTAGCCTCAGAGCCACCATTCCACTATAGAAAACATCTGCCTGGTACTACTGATGATAGTGAATCCAGTTTTGAGTCCATCAGAAAATAAAACAGAAATTAAAACTTTGTATTACTTATTCACTCAGGTTTGATTTCTTCTAATGGTAGCTTTTGATTCTGAAAACATCAACTTGAAAAAAATTGTAAGAGTGGAAAGTGAGATAGTACTGTATGCTATTTCAGTTCAAGTAAATTTAAATCCAGAAAATGTGCTAAATGAAGGTACATGCTAATGTAGGTAATTACCTTACTCTTAAAAGGAAATTAAGAGAACAGCATTATATGGAAACATTATTTCCTTGATTTTTCAAATTGGACAATAAATAAAACCACAGCATGTACTTGAAAAAGGAAATTGAAAACTTAGTAGAATTCCTACAGTAGATGTTCTGCAGGTTTAAAATGCCTTGGGAATGTGGATGACTCAATGATAAATTCTTTAACAGCCTCAGAATGAAAAATTGAGTAAAGGGATTTTCTGCCCTTATCAGCAGAAGCATCAAAACTGATACTGATTGAATTCAGAGATGTTACTGCTATTTCAAATGCATCGTTCAAAGTAAACAATATATTTTCTGTAGTACAATTCCAATAAAATAAAATGCTTTGCTTCGTGAGTTTTGTCTGATAAGATCATCCTAAGCAGTCACAATTTAAGTACTGGTATTATCGATAATAATTACAAATCCATAGAAGGCCAGTTCAATAGAAACTGAGCCCTGAAAAGAAAATTATCTTATTGTAAAATAAGATTTTGGAACTGAAAATGTATTCTTCTTTTTCTGCAGAACTGCCTCTTTAATAATTATATGGTTATTCCTTATGTTATATATCTAAATGTTTAATTTAACAGTGAAGAAAATGAGGACCTATTAACTTACACAGGAGATCAAACACAAGAGAGCATGGATATACGGGCAAAACAGCTTAGTCTAGGCTACAACTGTAAGAGAAAACCAGATGAAACATTGAAACTGTAGAATGTGCCAGCATGACGTAAGGAGATATTAAAGTATGATGTAAAATATCATTTGGTATGTTGCACTTGGTGCCACTGCTTCACTGCCAAGTTATTTTCCAGCCTATAGAAAAGTCATGGGAGATAAAGGAGCACTGGAATCCTCAGGTAGAAGGGTCCTCTCATTAGACCTGACTCTGTTGTAGAATGGCCAGCAGTGGGGAGACGGCTAGTTGGGCTGAAGTCTCCAGGGGCCTCATGTATAAACGGTGCGTACGCACAAAAATGTTCCGTAAGAACTTTTCCACTTTCAAATCATGATGTATAAAACCTACACTTGGCGTAAAGCCACGCACTTTTCCACGGTACCTCATACCTTGTCGTACACAAGTTCACCACTCGGTTTTGCAGACTAGCGGCACCCAGCGTCAAAGCAATGCTACTGTTCCTGTGTCGTTACACCTTATTTTCCTGACATGACTTTATAAATACACTGAAACTAACCGCATATTGTTTATTAGTGTAACGCATCTGATTGTAATTAACTTGTAACAATATAATGGACCAGGGAATAGCCATAGTATACCAAATACCATAACTGCTTTAGCGTTGTTACTCTCACTGCACCTTCTTCTTCTTCTTCTTTCAGCTCCTCCCGTTAGGAGTTGCCACAGTGGATCATCTTTTTCCATATTACTCTCACTGCACCACTTGGAGTATTTATATCACTGTATCTGAGTGTGAATCACAGTAGCAGCTGATTGGAAAGAGAATTATCTGTATACAGCTTCAAAGACACGCTGTCTCAGCCATGGCAAAACATTTCAAAGCCTTTCCTGTACGGACCTCGCAGTTCAGAAACAGTTTCATCCCAAGAACTTTAAATGCACTTAATCAATTGCTCCTTGCAGAACTGTTTGTACTTATAAGTACAGTACAATCACCCCACTGTAAACTTGCACTACAGTTATAATATTGTACAACCTGAGCCACTTAAAAAGCGCGTATTTACATATGATGACGATACCATTTTTAAGGTGAAATGCAGCAAAATATGTTTATTATATTATACAGATAAAACTTTAACTTCATTTAAATAATCTATATTCTTCACTGGGAGTGTTGTGAAGGATAGAATAATTAAACATGTACTACGAAGATATTTCAATGTTCCTTAAACGTTTTGAAGAATCGGCGCTCTAAGCTTACAGATGGCTTAACTTCTATTACAGAGCTGATTGTGTGGTGATTGGGTATTTGGGGAAATAAAAGCAAGGACTGCAGTGGCGGCTACGCCAATCTATATTGAATATAAAACAGAAAGAGAAAATAACAACACAGCTAAAAACACAGCGACAAATTTCGGCAAAAGTTACACAGTGTGTAAAAGTTGTGTCATGAGCACAAGGCGGCTATGCAGTGTCTACAATGGACGTGGCCATCCACTGTGCATAAGCTACCTTACTGACATTGACGGGTGAAGGAGCCACCGATTCTTCCTCTGCATAGTGCCACCACAAGCCTAGAGCCGCCCCTGAGTACTGCTGCAATAAATTATTTCATCGAAGGTCACACACAATCACTGCGCCATGAAACTCATGTTTAATAACGTGTTTTAACTCCTATCATCATAAAAATGATATCTATACTAATAAAAGGCAAAGCCCTCACTCACTCACTCACTCACTCACTCACTGACTCACTGACTCACTCACTGACTCATCACTAATTCTCCAACTTCCCGTGTGGGTGGAAGGCTGAAATTTGGCAGGTTCATTCCTTACAGCTTCCTTACAAAAGTTGGGCAGGTTTTATATCGAAATTCTACGCGTAATGGTCATAACTGGAAGCAGTTTTTCTCCATTTACTGTAATGGAGATGAGCTTCAACGCCGTGGGGGCGGAGTTTCGTGTGACATCATCACGCCTCCCACGTAATCACGCAGCACATAGAAAATCAGGAAGACCTCAAAAAAGCGCTGAAGAAAACATATAATTGAGAAGGCAGCGAAACAATAAGAAGCGAGCGAGTGACATATACAACCATATTGATGAGTTCTGCTACTTCGGAAACAAAGCACGATGTAAACCTACACTTTAAATTAAGTTTATAGACAGGCTGCCGCTGGCGTTTGTAATTTAGTGCCTGCCCATATAAGGCCGTCCGTCAGCGGCAATCCAATAGCAAACTCCCACTAAATATTCACGGGTTAAGGACTGTGCTTATGCAGAGGAAGATGAGATGGTCAGCGTGGTGTTTGGCACAAACTCAGCGAAACTGCGAGAGAAAGTTTTAAGTGCCAGGACTAAGGTAACATTAAATAAAGCTATGGACATAGCACGAGATGGCACCAGCACAGCTGGGAACCTTCGATGCAAGTACACCGAGTGGCTCACGTGAACTGACGCAGTGCACAGATAAAAAGCAACAGTTCCAAAGAGTGTTGAACAAAAACCGAATTACACAATTGAAAAGGCAGCAAAAATATGAAGCGCCTGATAAGCATATTCATAAATGCAGCTACTGTGGAAACAAAGCACACGGTGGAAAAAGTCAATGTCCCGCTAAAGGAAGACAGTGTAAAAAACCCGTGCATGCAGTGTGTCAGGTCTCAGATAAAGAAGAAGACGAGCTGTTTATTGATGCAGTAAGAAACGAATCGATGAATGAAACCTGTCATCTTTACAACGATTGACAAACACGGAATGTAACTTGAACACAACACATCCTACAAATACGAACCTGATTGAAAGAAATAATGATAATCAAATCCTTGATGACAGCAACACTCAGTAACACTCACAAAACAAATACTGTATATTGAAAGTCATGTTACGTTATTTTTAAAATGTTCCCTTTTCTTTTCTAGCTTTTTTAACACACTACTTCTCGCTGCGATACGCGTTATATATATATGTATATATATATATCCCGCTCTACATACTCGAATAATGGATACTTTATTCGCCATCAATGATTGTTTTGGTAAAGCCATACTCAGTGTATTCATTAGATGAACGGTAAAAAGTAAGAGCGAGGGAGGATGACTCATTGAGGCATGCAGGCTGTAGTCTTGCGTCAACTCTATCTGAATTGCGCGATCACATTTGAAAAAATATATCTTTTCAAGTTCTATTTAGTCCATATGTGTCAAACTCAAGGGCGGGGCCACATCCGGCCGGCGTAATTATATCCGCCCGAGATCATTTTATATACTGTATTATTGTTATTAAAGCCCGGTATATGAAGCGCTGGTAACACAATAAACTACAGATCCCATAATGCAGCGCTTCAGCTGCCTTGCCGAACACTTACCACGTTAATCAAGTCTACCTTTGATGCTGCAAGTTATTGCGAAGCTAGAGTTATTGCGCACTGAGTTTGCACGGCGCTTTGGTGACTTTGAAGAACAAAAAAAGTCCGTCTACATGCGGCTCGAACCTTGTGCATGTTTGGTAGCACATATCTGTGTGAGAAGCTCTTCTCAGTGATAAAGACTAACAAAACAGCACACAGGAGTCGCCTCACTGATGAGCACCTGCAATCCATCCTGAGAATCTCCACAACACAGAACCTCACACCAAACAGAAACAAACTTGTGGCCAAAAAGAGAATGCCAGGCGTCCAGCTCTAAAATGACATATGAGCAAAGACAACTGAATGATTTGATTTGTTATTGCACGTAAGAGCGGAGTCAACCGTTTTAACAAACAGCGTATTGCACTGATACTGAAATAGCTGTTTGTGTATATATGTAGATATGTATGTATATGTATATATATGCTTATATATGTGTGTGTGTATGTATGTATATATATATATATATATATATGTATTTCTGTGTATATATGTGTGTGTATGTATGTATGTGTGTGTATATATGTGTGTGTATATATGTAGATATATATATGTATGTATATATGTGTATATTTATAGATATATATATATATATGTTTATGTGTGTGTAAATATATATATATATATATATATATATATATATATATATATATATATATATATGACAACAACACTCAACACTCACAACAGTGACAAAACAATTACATTGACAATCAGGTTACGTTATTTTCAAAATGTTTCCTTTTCTTTTCATTGCTTCTTTAACACACTACTTCTCACTGCGCTGGTATTTTGCTATACTATATAAAAGAAAAAGGCAACTTTCCTTTCTTTACACGTTTTTCATTTTATCCCAAACCAAGCCTTTCTCTCTTAACACTGCAGAGGACACAAAACTAATTTTCTTTAAATGCCGGTAAGGCACATTACCAGAGGCACAAATTTGAATGTTCACATAGAAAATGTAATTTCAATGTACCTGTACTTCTTAAAACGTTAATGTTTTACTGTTTAATAACTTATAGACTATAATTTATTATTTTTCCCTTGCACTCAGTGACCAAACCTATACACACACATATAGACACATACAAACATACACACAAGTATATGTATGTGTATATATATACACACACATACACATACATATACACACATGCATATAATTTGTGTGTGTGTATGTATGTATGTGTGTGTATATATGATGTAGATAGGTATGCATGTGCAAGTGTGTGTATATGTAGATATGTATATAGATATGTAGATATGAAGATATATATATATATGTGTATATATATATGTATATATATGTATATATATATATATATGTATGTATGTATGTATGTATGTGTGTGTGTGTGTGTATATATATGACAGCAGCAATCCAAGCTGTGAGAAAACAGTAAAAAGGAGGCGTGTCAGACGTCATAGTACATTTTCTGATGCAGCTACCGAAAACAACTTCGTGACGCTGCCGCCAAATACACAAAACAATTACTTTGACAATCATGTTACATTATTTTTAAAATGTTTCCTTTTCTTTCTCTTTCCTTCTTTAACACACTACTTCTCCGCTGCCAAGCGCGGGTATATATATATATATAGATAGATAGAGAAATATATATATAGATAGATATGAGAACAACACTCATATCAATGACAAAACAATTACATTAACAACCATGTTACGTTAGTTTTAAAATTTTTCCTTTTCTTTTTACCTTCTTTAACACACTACTTCTCCATGAAGCTGGTATTCTGCTATATATATATATAGATAGATAGAGATATATATAGATAGATAGAGATATATATATAGATATATATATATATATATATAGATAGATATGAGAACAACATAGATAGATAGATATGAGAACAACACTCATATCAATGACAAAACAATTACATTAACAATCATGTTACGTTATTTTTGAAATTTTTCCTTTTCTTTTTCGTACCTTCTTTAAAACACTACTTCTCCGCTGTGAAGCGCGGGTATTCTGCTAGTCACATATATATCTCAGTATTTTAGTTATTCAGAGAGCTGTAATGTAATGGATTCTGTGTCCAGTTGGAGGAAGAGAGCCGGTTTAAGAAGAAAGTAGTGATTCACACACATAGAGCACATAGAAGATCAAATACAAAACAAAGCATTTAACGTGCTACTTTAATTACGATGTGATTTGAGAAACTGGTTAATTAAATGATTTTAGGATGAAGTTTATCATGTTCTACTTTAATGACAAAATAAACTACGTGATTAAAGTGGAAATGTCGAGATTGAAGTTGACATTTCTTGCTTTTTCCCCACTGTGTGCCTTTTTTTCTCTCTACCCTAATAAGCTTTCATATGACACTTAGACAGTGGGCTACAACTCGCCTTTTCACGGCGACTTTGATATGTGACTTCTTTTTTATTTCCGGCACTGTGTGATTTTGTGAACGTGAGCTTTCAAGTTTCTCCAACACGCTATGTCACTCGATCAACTTCATTTTGTTGATTATACCACGGTTTATTTGAACAAATAGTATGTTTTTCCTTTGCCTCCACTTGGTATTCGCTGAAATTCTTATATTTTCCCCCATGCTTTTCCCATTGTCTTTTCACAAAAGGCTGAGCTTAAGGGCGATTTATATTCATTTGCATATTCAAAGAGGCGTAATTCTGGGAGGAGTTGGGGCGTTACATAAAGCGCGTGCACAAGCGTTACTTTTCATGCTGATCGGGATTTATGTAGTGGAAGAACGTGGAAGTTGGAGTACGCACAGATTCCTGCATCCTGCACATTTTGGCTTTTGTGCTTACGCCATGTTATAGTGGGTGTTCTACGCACGGCGTTGTACATGAGGCCTCAGGACTCTCACTGTGTCTGGCTTATGTGACTCCTCTTCTACAATCTGGCCATGGTTCTGCAATTCAATGATGCACAGATATTTTTGATTTTCATTTATATTAATTAGTTTCTACTTTGTTTTTGAAGTATTTAATTAAATCTGTTCTTATATGTGATAGTTCTGTATTTACATTTTGTCTTGAGAGTTGTTTGGCACTCTGCACTCATGCTTTGTGAGGAGCACTGTCCAAGAACAAAATAGTTTCTGCTATTGTATAAAGTGGAAATAATAGGTTGGCCATCTAGGTTTGTGAAGAGGATTACTTGTGCTCTGTTTTGTTTGTTCTAGTTACCCCATTTTCTGAAATCTATTGCACACCCAACCTAACTGGAAGGGTCTCTCTCTCTGAAATGCCTTTACCAAGATTTCTTCCATTTTTTCCCAACATAATATTTTTGGGAGTGTTTTCTTATCTTCATATGAAGTCTAGACTTTGGGTTTAGGTTGCCACAAACAGGGCCTGTTAAAGCCTATTGAGGCATTCCTTGTGTAATTTTGGGCTATATAAGAAATAAATTGTTGTATTTGCTATTACAAGGGCTGTAACATAAATGTAAATACTGCAATTGAACTAAGGAGTAAAAACTCTAAACACAGTATTTTGTACTAATAAAATTTTTGTATATTCAGTATTTTCAATAATGAATGTAGAGTACAGTTTGGAGTTTGTCTAATGCAAAAATGTACAATAATACACTGTATTTATACCACTAGTATAATATAACACTTTAGTTCTTTTCACTCTCAAACATTTTCCTGCTTACATAATCAAAGAACACCTAGGCAGAAAACTAACAGTCTGTTATTGCTCAGGGTGTCAAAAAAGAAGAGTTGTTTCCAGAAAATGCCTCCATATTTTGTAGAAATGCTGGAATGATGATTGTTAATTAGACTTAAATGTTTTTGCCAGGTTGGTAGAGGTATCTCTCCAGATCCACAGTTTGGCAGCACATTAGCAGCATAACAAAGGCAGCTACTGGATATTAGAATGATAATTCGGATAGCCCAAAAGAGGGTGATCTGGCACTGAAGTGTTATAAAAATTCCTAAGACTTTAGTCTAGAAGAAGTGTCAACTGATGTTAGACATCTTACAAGCCTTTCAATTTATCTACTCAGCCAAAGACGGAAACAGTACATATTTTTCTCTGCTGTCACAAGTGTCCTTTCTACATACAGTATTATCTTTTTAAACAGAACCCAATTTTAAGGCATATAAATATTCAGCCTATATATTCAGTGTTATAGATCAAATTACCAATGTAATTATTTGTGTTATAATAATAATAATAATTCTTCTTACTACTTAAAGCGAGTGAGGAGCTACTTCAACCACCACGAATGAGTAGCATCCACCTGGATGATGCAACGGTAGTCATTTTTGCACCAGTATACTCACCAAACATGAGGTATTAGGTGGTGAACTGGTGGGATACAGAGAGAGGGACAATCAGAGCCAGAATGACTAGGCCATGGAGGGAAATTCAGCTTGGACATTGGGATACAACCTGCTCTTTATGAAGGATGTCCAGGGATCTTTTATGACCAAAGAGAGCCAGGACCTCGGTTTTACATCTCATTACATCGCCATTTTTACAGCACAGTGTCCCTGTCAGTGCACTGGGGTATTGTGATCCACACACAGACCACAGGGTAAGAGCCCCCTTGCCGGCCACTCCAGCACCTCTTCCTGCAGCAACCCAAGCTTTTCCTAAATGGTCTCCCATCTGAGTACTGGCCAGGCACAAATTTGCTTAGCTTCAGGTGGATGGCCTGTTCTGAAGTGCATATGGTATGGCTGCTGGATGAAAAAATTTACTGCCTTGTTAAGGGTATGTCAGAGGTGACCTTTCATCCCATACATTTGTTTCCACAATCTTTTGACTTTGCCACTTTATTACTTGTAAGAAAAATATGCAATGTTCATTTCAGAGATTTTGTAACAAAGCTACTAAAAAACTCCATCTTACAATTACAGGAACAGGGAGGTCCCAATTAAAAATTTTAGCAAAGCATGGTTCATTTACAAAATTCAGATTTTTTATTTCAGTTTCTCCATGTTTTTAATGTGTCATTTTCTAAGTGTGACTGATGCCAGGACCATTACCTGGCTAGGATTCCAGCCGGGTGAAGGGGTCGAGGGAGAAAACATGTCTGGGATATTATCTCTCCCGAGATGCTAGAGGGCAGCCTCCCTGGGTTCCCACAGCACCACAGATTCCCGCAGGGCATTTCAGGACTTGTAGTTTGGAGCAGCCCTATTGGGTTCCGTGGGTGCTCTCCAGGGGGTGCTGTAGGAGCTGCTGCTGGCACTGCTGGGTCCAGCCGGGAACAAGGTTGAGAACACCAGGAACACTTCTGGGTGTGATATAAAAGGAGCTGCCTCACCACCATTCAGGGAGCCAAGCTCTTCCATTCTATTCACCTGGATTGTCCTAAATAATATCTAGTTGAGATTTGAAGGTTCCCTACAGTTCTGCTCTAATCCACTCTACTTGGTAATTTGTTCCATGTATCTATGGCTCTTTGTGTGAGGAAAAAAACTTATGGGAAATCTGCCCTTAACAAGCTTCCAACCATATCTCTGTGTGAGGAGTGGAGGCAAAGAAGATAGAAAGAGAGGACTGTGTTTATTTGTATTTGGTGCTTTGTACTGTGCTGTGTAGTGGGAAGCAAAAGAAAAATGCTTCCTTACTGAAGAATAAAAATTGTGCTGTGTTGAACTTGTGTCTCAACCTGTCTGTGTCGGGGTTGAGGGAGCTGTACGCTCCTTGGTGGACCACATAAGATACTTAGAAATTGACTCTTACTGTTTTTTTTTTTTCCTAACACGTCCTACTTTATGTCAACTTAATAACAACTTAATGTAAGTTTATGACGTAGCTTCCTTGCTGTCATAATAATTATGATGAAAAAATTTATTAAACTGTAGAAGGCAGATATATTATATATATGCATGGCCTTTCACAAAAAGTAAAATTAAGTTAGCTCAAACAGATAATAATTTGAAAACATTATTTCAATAATAATAATAATTTAATATGGAAGTTTTACTTCACCTTACACTTCACTCTGTATAACCATTTTAACAATGTTTCCCCTTCATGTTAAAGTCATAGATGAGTGGATTCTAAAAGACTGATAAGAAATGAAAGAATGGCAATAGTGACTTCTAAGTACACTCCCTTGTTGGTTCACTAATGTTTTATGCTGCAGTTAACCAAACATGTCCAATGCATTAGCATTGTTTACTCGTTATGTGCTATATGGTATGAGGAAGATCATTTCTTTGTGTTCCAGATCCCCATGGTGCACATTGACTAACAGCTCATGTAAGCCTTATGCTTTGTTTACACAGCCTAGCATTTGTCATTCTGTTTACAATACTTGCTCTGTTTTGTTCTCACTTGCTGCAAGGATCCCCACATACCTCAGATTTATATAATGGCTTCTTTAATTGTAAACATTGTGGCAGATAACCAGGGACTTTGCCCCACTGGGACACCTGGAGAGTGAAAGGACCGCGAGAGAGGCAATGCCTTCCCGAGACATGAGAGGGTAGACCCCTGGTTTGCATCAGGGCCAAAGGACTGGAGTTTGGAAGCTCAATCTTGTTGGGGACCATAGCCACCGCCAGGGGGAGCTTGGACAATCACGGAGCCTTGGACTGCAGAACTTCTGCCACATCAGGATTTGCTTCCGGAAGAGAACCCTGGCACACTGGAAATGCTTCCGGGTGTCCATGCAGCATTTCTGCCACCCCAGGAATTGCTAAAGGAAGAGTGTCAGGGAGCACCTGGAGCACATCCAGGTACATTATAAAAGAGGCTGTCTCACTCCATTCGGGGAGCCGGAGTTGGGAGGCAGAGGACGGAGCTTGTGGGAGAGGAGTGGAGGTGGTAAATGAAGAGGAAGGAAAGAAAGAAGAAAAGGATTGATTATTATTGTGGTGATTTGTGCACTGTGTGCAGAAAAGGAAGAAGAAAAAGCAAAATAAAAGCGTGTGTGTTTGGACATTGTGAGTCTGCGTCTCTGTCTGTGGTACAGGCTGGCATACTTCCACAAGTTAAACTATATTATTTTCCCAACGTTGCAAACTAAGACAATTTCAACCTTAGTTTGGACTTCACTAGTCTGGCACTGGCTTTTGTTTTGTTTCCATATCCATCTACCCAAATCACCATTTCCAAATCCTGCTTAATTCATTACAAGGCAACAGGGAACTGCAACTAATCTTGTTAGCCTAAGATAGAAGACAGAAGCAACCCTGGACCAAGTGCCAGTCCACTGCATGTCCACTCCCACACACATTGACACTGTTTTACTCAAGGCCAATTTACACTCACCAGTTAACCTAATCTGCATGTCTTTGTGATATAAGGGGAAAGATTTATCATGCTTTGTTTTTCTGTAATTAAAGTACCATTTTACTTTGTGTGCCAAGCAGAGTTGTGTTGTAGTACAGCAGTCTATTAGCCAGCGAAAGCACTGTGAAGAAGCTGTCTGTTGTTATGGTCCTGCCTTTGTCCAGTCTGATAGCGGTCAAAGAACATCATATCTTTGATTGCCAGTACAATAAATAATTTTGAGCAGGCATCAAAAGCAGTACCAACTGTGGTCATTCCTGCTCTTGTGAAAAGAATGGAGATAAACGGCATCAGCTCAGAGAGGGAGAGGCAAGTTCGTTGTACCATGTGAACATCACTGAGGGAATAAAACTGAATAATATAAAAAAGCCCTATCTTTTACAAGTAGTCAAAATTTACACCGGGTGTTATAGACTCAAATCAAATGTATGTTTTTATTATATTGTAGTAATAATAATAGCAGCTCACTACTCAAAATGCGAAGTGCCATGTCTCAAACCTGCAGCCTTGTGGTTATAAGGCAGCAGCTCATATCTCTACACCATCCATGAATATGTATTAGTTTTCTGTTGATTGACATTTGAGCTAGGGTTTGTAACTCATTGACAATAACATGTAAATTGAATGATTTTTTTTTTACTTTGGTTATATTCTTGAATAAAAGCACACATACTGTATTTATTTGATATTTGGATTAAAGTCTTCACACATTATAAAATTCTCATCATTATTAGTATAACATGGAAAAAATTTCTGCTTTAGGTATGTGTTCAGCATTTCTTGCCTCCCATTTATTTCCTTTCATCCTACACTTGCCCAGATCTTTGTAGACATGGAACGCACATGAAATGCATGTACAGTGATCCCTTGCTATATTGCACTTCAACTTTCGCGGCTTCACTCTATCGCGGATTTTAAATGTAAGCATATCTAAATATATATCACAGATTTTTCGTTGGTTCGCAGATTTCTGCAGACAATGGGTCTTTTAATTTATGGTACATGCTTCCTCAGTTGTTTTGCCCAGTTGTTTTCATATAAGGGACGCTATTGGCAAATGGCTGAGAAGCTACCCAATCAGAGCACGTATTACATATTAAGTAAAACTCCTCAATGATATACGATATGCTTCCCGTGAGGTGGTTCACATACTTGAAAGCCCAAACAGCACGTATTGATTTTTGATTGTTTGCTTTTCTCTGTCTCTCTCTCTCTGACATTCTCTGCTCCTGATGGAGAGGGTGTGAGCAGAGGGAATGTTCACACACTGGCCTAGAGGATACGGACACTCCTCTAAAAAATGCTGAAAGACTACCTTCACATTGCTGCCTTCCTTGCAGCAGCTTTGTCCAGCGGTGCTTTGCATATTTAAAAGCCCAAACAGCCCTATTGATTTTTGATTGCTTGCTTTTCTTGCTCTCTCTCTCTCTCTCTGACATTCTCTGCTCCTGATGCGCACTACTTTGAAGAGGAAGATATTGTGACATCCCGTCAAATAAACACAGTCAGGAGCCGCTTGTCCGGGGAAGTCTTCCAAATGCTGACTGGCTTTTTATTGAATATGCCACGATATAAATGGTGCCCTACCGCCGCCTGTTGTCTGGGACACAGGGATACCTCCAAAATAATAAAGACAAATCACCTTTGTCCTATCTAATCTCTCTTAAAACATTTACTTCCTTTTTCCACGTGATGCTGTTCTCCTCTTTTCTCTAGCTCCTCGAACTACCACTTCCGGCGACCACCTCCCCTTTTTATCATGTACTGTTAATTAACTCAGATCCCTGTCACTCATCTTTCTCTAGAGAGGTGCCCCAAGCCCTTACAAACAGTGTTCCCCCAAGAATCTATCCCAACACTGCTTCCATTCCCTACAGCCCATGCAATGGTAAGACACATCACAATATGTTTGCATTCTTTTAATTGTGAGACAGAACTGTCATTTCTGTCTTGTCATGGAGCACAGTTTAAACTTTTGACTAAAGGGTGTTATTTCATGTCTAGAGGGCTCTAATAATGTTAAAAAATGTATTTAGAAGGTCGTAAACAGGTTTTCTATGCTCTAACTGCGAAAATATTCGATTTATAAATAAAGAATCCTACTTCGTGGAAATTCATTTATCGCGGCAGAGTCTGGAACAGATTAACTACAATAAACGAGGGTTTACTGTATTCCAAATAACGATTGTTGTGATGTGGGATTTTGCATATAACTTGATAAATGTTTTGTATGCCTTTATTTATAATTTAGGCAAACCAATGTAATTTAGAGGTATCCATGTTTGCCTTCCCCCCACCCCCCTTTTTACAACTGTCTCTTTGTAATTTTATGACAGGATTTGGGGGGGATGTCTTACACCAGTTTTCCCCCACACAAAGCCAGGTTAGCTTAACATATGGTCTTGGGGGGTTGAGGTGTTAAAATGTACTATTTCTCCCATTGGTCTGAGATATGGCTGTTTGGAATTGGTTTGTCTCAGAGGCCTTTAAGTACCATGATATCCTATTGGTTCTAGGAATTGGAGAGAACATCTATAAATGTACTTGCTCAACCACATTATCTCTCTCTGACCCACATGTGATGAAGAAGCATCTCTCTCTCTAACCATCATATGATGAAAGAAGCATCTCTCTTGCTAACCTGTGATGATGAAGACAACACAATGAAGAGCACAGCTCAGCAGCCATATTGAACAGGCATGTGGCTGAAAGCTGAGCACCAACAATGCTTTAACTAGAGACATTTTAAGTAACTACAAGTCTGTGTGCCACCTGAATTACACATCACCATTTTATCAGGTTGTATGGTTGCCAATATTCAAATGTACTTTGCATTTTGTTATTATTTATGAATATTATCAGTAATACATTATTTTATGTGTAACTTAACTCCTGCTTGTCTTTTTACTACATCTAATTGCCTGAGGTTATAGATATAGAAGGGAAGGTGGGGATAAGTTATATACAGCGGTAAGTCTGTGAGATTAGGCATTCTAAGGCTACATATCTATACTAATAAAAGGCAAAGCCCTCACTCACTCACTCACTCACTCACTGACTCATCACTAATTCTCCAACTTCCCGTGTGGGTGGAAGGCTGAAATTTGGCAGGTTCATTCCTTACAGCTTCCTTACAAAAGTTGGGCAGGTTTTATATCGAAATTCTACGCGTAATGGTCATAACTGGAAGCAGTTTTTCTCCATTTACTGTAATGGAGATGAGCTTCAACGCCGTGGGGGCGGAGTTTCGTGTGACATCATCACGCAGTACATAGAAAACCAGGAAGACCTCAAAAAAGCGCTGAAGAAAACATGCATTATATAATTGAGAAGGCAGCAAAACAATAAGAAGCGAGCGAGTGACATATACAACCATATTCATGAGTTCTGCTACTTCGGAAACAAAGCACGATGTAAACCTACACTTTAAATTAAGTTCATAGACAGGCTGCCGCTGGCGTTTGTAATTTAGTGCCTGCCCATATAAGGCCGTCCGTCAGTGCAATCCAATAGCAAACTGCCACGGGTGAAGGACTGTGCTTATGGAGAGGAAGATGAGATGGTCAGGGTGGTGTTTGACACAAACTCAGCTAAACTGCGAGAGAAGTTTTAAGTGCCAGGACTAAGGTAACATTAAATACAGCCATGGACATAGCACGAGATGGCACCAGCACAGCTGGGAACCTTCGATGCATGTACACCGAGTGGCTCACGTGAACTGACGCAGTGCACAGATAAAAAGCAACAGTTCCAAAGAGCGCTGAACAAAACCAATTACACAATTGAAAAGGCAGCAAAAATATGAAGCGCCTGATACATACAAGCATATTCATAAATCCAACTACTGTGGAAACAAAGCACACGTTGGAAAAGTCAATGTCCCGCTAAAGGAAGACAGTGTAAAAAAAACCCGTGCATGCAGTGTGTCAGGTCTCAGATAAAGAAGAAGACGAGCTGTTTATTGATGCAGTAAGAAACGAATCGATGAATGAAACCTGTCATCTTTACAACGATTGACAAACACGGAATGTAACTTGAACACAACACATCCTACAAATACGAACCTGATTGAAAGAAATAATGATAATCAAATCCTTGATGACAGCAACACTCAGTAACACTCACAAAACAAATACTGTATATTGACAGTCATGTTACTTATTTTTAAAATGTTCCCTTTTCTTTTCTAGCTTTTTAACACACTACTTCTCGCTGCGATCACGCGTATATATATATGTATATATATATATATATCCCGATCTACATACTCGAATAATGGATACTTTATTCGCCATCAATGATTGTTTTGGTAAAGCCATACTCAGTGTATTCATTAGATGAACGGTAAAAAGTAAGAGCGAGGGAGGATGACTTATTGAGGCATGCAGGCTGTAGTGCGCGTCAACTCTATCTGAATTGCGCGATCACATTTGAAAAATATATCTTTTCAAGTTCTATTTAGTCCATATGTGTCAAACTCAAGGGCAGGGCCACATCCGCCCGCGTAATTATATCCGCCCGAGATCATTTTATATACTGTATTATTGTTATTAAAGCCCGGTATATGAAGCGCTGGTAACACAATAAACTACAGATCCCATAATGCAGCGCTTCAGCTGCCTTGCCAACACTTACCGCGTTAATCAAGTCTACCTTATGATGCTGCAAGTTATTGCGAAGCTAGCTCACACGATGCTGAAGAGAAAAGTTGATTCTGAAAATAGAGCCTTTAAAACCGATGGGAGGCTGAGTATATGTTTACTGAACCCGTGTGTCTCATTTGTGGAGCTAATGTGGCTGTAATTACAGAATTTAATCTAAGACGGCACTATGAGACAAAACATCAGGGTAACCTGAATGCAATGCAGACGATACAGAAAGCAGAATTAAATAAGAATCTGACACTTCAGCGGACGTTTTTACCCGTGCACAATCACAAAGTGATTTCAAGTGAAGCTGCTTTTATGGGAGACACAAATGCACCAGTGCACCTTGCCCCACTTTCCCTGTTGCCAAGTAATGTTAAACCAAGTCGTCACTACGGTGTTCCCAAATCGCACTTTGCTGATAAACTGAGCGCACTGAGTTTGCACGGCGCTTTGGTGACTTTGAAGAACAAAAAGTCCGTCTACATGCGGCTCGAACCTTGTGCATGTTTGGTAGCACATATCTGTGTGAGAAGCTCTTCTCAGTGATAAAGACTAACAAAACAGCACACAGGAGTCGCCTCACTGATGAGCACCTGCAATCCATCCTGAGAATCTCCACAACACAGAACCTCACACCAAACAGAAACGAACCTGTGGCCAAAAAGATGCCAGGCGTCCAGCTCTAAAATGACATATGAGCAAAGACAACTGAATGATTTGATTTGTTATTGCTGAAAGGAACACATTTTATTTATATTTCCAGGTTTTGTTATGCAGCATGTTCATATTTGAATTTGTATAATTTTGACAGGATATATTTTTATGGAGAGCAAAATCTTTTGGGATATTTAAAATCTAAGTTTATTTTTTATATAAAATTACATAAGAGTAAAGAAATTTGAATGTTTGTTCTTTTAACGTTTACTTTATTTCTAACTTGTATAATTTAGACAGGATATATTTTATGGAGAGCAAAATATTATAAGTTGTTTAAGGTTTGAGTTGATTTATTCACAAATAATATTCCTGTCTGTTTTTACCATTCCTACCAAAGATATTTCTGTCGACTAAATAAAAATTCCTTCTATTTAAAATTTAAATAGAACTTGAACAAATACGATAGTTCATAATATCCACGCAGACTTGCACGTAAGAGCGGGAGTCATCCGTTTTAACAAGCAGCGTATTGCACTGATACGAAATAGCTGTGTGTGTATATATGTAGATATGTATGTATATGTATATATATGTGTTGTTTATGTATGTATATATATATGTATTTGTGTGTATGTATGTATGTGTGTATGTATTTATGTGTGTGTGTATATGTATGTGTATATATGTAGATATATATGTATGTATATATGTGTATATGTATAGATATGTATATATATATATATATGTTTATGTGTGTGTGTGTAAATATATATATATATATATATATATATGACAACAACACTCATCACTCACAACAGTGACAAAACAATTACATTGACAATCATGTTACGTTATTTTCAAAATGTTTCCTTTTCTTTTCATTGCTTCTTTAACACACTACTTCTCCGCTGCGAAGCGCGGGTATTTTGCTAGTTAATAATACAATAGGGGAAAGTAGAGCAATATATATTACTCTACCAAGATAAAACAACGATATACTGTATTATTTACCCTATACAACTCCAGGCATCTCACACATAGATAAGAAGCCTTGGCTTGAGCTGGGAGAACTTTTTGCCCGGGGTGAGCTCCGTTAAAGGGGGGATGGGAGAGCAGGCTGCTTGCTGCTTGTGCTGATCGACACATTTACAAAACAAAAGACACTGATGGAGAGGTGCGAAGAAATTTAAGATTTTTTTTCATAGGCTTCAAGGATTCTAGTATTAAATAACATTTTTCTAAACCCTGTCAGACAACTAAAGAAAGTAGTCTCCATGTAAGTTTTTTTTTCATTTGGAAAGAACAATCAGAGGTTTACTGTGCTTTATTCTGTGCAAACAGTAAAATAACTGAAGCTGAAGTGTATTTGAAGGGCCCACCAAAAAAAACATCCATATATGGCAGACTGCAACTGGAAACAAGCTTCAGTGGAGGAAACTCAAATATTGAACAGATACATTAATTTGCATAATAGCTAAAAAAAGTAAACATTTGTTATATTTAATTATGGAAGCAATTAAGCAGCTGAACACTGCCAATGAAGCATTGCTGTCTTGCAGAAAAGAGACCAGGGTTTGCATCCTGGGTTCACCGAGTGGAGTTTGCATGCTCCCCATGGTGGCTGGGATAGACTCAACTCTCCCTATGAGACTGGTTTAGATTAAGTGGGATGAAAAATTATATGACATGACATGACACACTATCAATGAGTGATGGGTTTTATACAGGTAAAATTATGTTACAACGAACTGCCAGGGACCTAAAAAATATTTTGTTGTAATGAAAATTTCGTAGTAATGAGATTCTGTTTTTGTCGCTATAGTGCTTTCTTTAACTCGCGTCCAGGCCTTTGCAATCATTTCAATAGCTTCTGTGGAACTGGACCCAGACACAAACAGACGGACATCGTTTGTTCACCCAACACACTCATTTATTGTATATACACTATTTACAAATCACTTGTGCACACCCAGTGCCTCCAGCACCAATACCCCGAAGTCCAGGCCTCACAGTCAAAATTGCCTTCCTTCTGGCCACCTCCACTCCACTCTCTAGCTCCGTCCTCTTCCACCCGACTCTTGCTGATGATGGAAGGGAGGCGGCCCCTTAAATAGCAAAGTGCCGGCTGCGCACCCGGAAGCCCTCCGGGTTTCCCCAGTTTTCTTCCATCCAGCACTTCCTGGCGTGGCGGAAGTACTGAGGTCCAGGGTTCTTCAGGCACCAGGGGGCCACCTGGCGGTGGCCAGGGCCCCTACAGGGTGGCCCCCAACACAACCAGGGTGGTCGCCCCCTCGTGGTCTGGAGGAGGCACAAGCCCTCCTCCGATCTTCCTGGGTGTCCCAGCTGTGCTCCACCCCCAGCCACATGCAACACTTCTTTTGTGTTAATTTTAATCTCCTCCTATCTACAAGTTATGCTGATGAGAATGTTTCTCAGCATTTCCTTGTGATAATACACTTTCAGGGATGCAAATGATGCCCAAATCCAATGGCTGAAGCACTGCTGTGTAATTGGGTGAGAGGAATTCAATGCGAACATTATCTAAATGTGCAAGCATGTTGTGGGCAGCACAGTTATCAATTAGAAGCCAAATCGTCCTTTTCTTCTTCTTCATATTGTGAGGTTTCTGAACTCTTTAGGAACCACCTCCCACCCCCGACCCAACGGGACGACACGGCGAAGTGCATCCCGAAAAGCGGTTGCCATGTCTGTGGAAGATTGTTTGTCTGTTGCCGGAGCAGGATAACAGCAGGCTTAGTGCCTGGCAGTGAGGCGCCACAGAAGGAAATCCTAAAAGATCAGGTTCACGCTATAAGTCCCTGTCTTCCACCCCAAAACACGAGGCTTAGTCTCAGTACTTTAGCAAAACCAGCTTTATTCAGATTGAAACAGGAACAGCACGGTTATTTATTGTAGTGTGATCTGATACTCTCCTATACTCAGACACAACAGTCAGGTAGGGTTGTGGCTAGGTTAGTGGCAAAGTAATACTGTTCTCTGCATTTACAATGTCACTTGCATCACCCATCAAGATCTTTTCTGTTTATTTCGCCAAGTAGCATCCACTTACAGAGTCTATCGGCTTCGCTGGCGAGCCACAGCAGAGTGGTGAGCCTGCTGTTGCCCTGGCAACGCATAAACAGTCTTCCACAGATGTGGTGATCGCACTTTGGGGCGTTCTTCTGCGTGTTGTCCAGTTGGGGCAGGTCACAAGAGAGTTTAGAAACCTCACATTTTCTTGAATGAGTACCACATTAATAGGAATGTTTCTTGAATGAGCATCACTGAACCACATAAAAACTATTTTTCTGATGTCTTCAAATGCAACAGTTTGCATGTGTTTGCAACCCAAGATTTTTCTTCTTTTTTTGGTTGGTCTTTCAAGAAAGTTGACAGTGTCAATGGCAAAATTCCGAATTGACTGGCAAAGTCTTTTTTTTTTCTAATTTGAACTGTTGTCGTTTTTTTGTGTCTGCCATTTCTATTAGAGGGTGACAATGGGTTAAATTTCAATGGATGTTTATAAGCAAAAGGTATCAAACAGCAAAAAAGTACGAGGAAAGTTCGAAGAAAAAAAAAAAAATAAAATGTTTCTTTTGGGCATCATTGTGCACAATTGAGAAGCGACCATAGAACTAACTTCTCTGTGGATGATTCATTCAGGCATTTCAAGGTCTTTTGGGCACTTTGTTGTAATGAAAGCATCTGCTGAATGTATTTCATAGTAATGCGATTTCTATAGACTCGTGTGATATGGGGAAACTGTCGGGGCCATAAAAATACTTCGTTGTTATGAAAATTTTGCTGTAAAGATATTTGTTGTAATGGAATTTTACCTGTAGTTGTAAGAGATAAATAGACAGAGACACATACAATTTTGTGGCAGCTGTAAGCAAACACCATGTAATTTGATAAAAAAAAAGTGTTGTACAAACAGTGTTGTGCATATAATGTCTTTTTATATGCAAGTCTAAATCTTTATTGCCCAAGATGTCAGCTCATTTAGATGTAAGTACTTCTGGCAGGAAGAGGCGGGTTCATGCGGACAAACACCAGATGTGACATCATCAGTTATATTTATAAACTAGCAAAATACCCGCGCTTCGCAGCGGAGAAGTAGTGTGTTAAAGAAGTTATGAAAAATAAAAGGAAACATTTTAAAAATAACGTAATATGATTGTCAATGTAATTGTTTTGTACCATTTCAGGTGACTACCTGTTGAAGCTCATCGAGAGAATGCCAAGAGTGTGCAAAGCAGTAATCAGAGCAAAGGGTGGCTATTTTGAAGAAACTAGAATATAAAACATGTTTTCAGTTATTTCACCTTTTTTTTGTTAAGTACATAACTCCACATGTGTTCATTCATAGTTTTGATGCCTTCAGTGAGAATCTACCAATGTAAATGGTCATGAAAATAAAGAAAACACATTGAATGAGGAGGTGTGTCCAAACTTTTGGCCTGTACTGTATATATATACACACATACACATACACACATATATATATATATATATATATATATATATATATATATATATATATATATATATATATACACACATACATACATACACACACACACACACATACATATATATATATATATATAAACTGCTCAAAAAAATTAAAGGAACACTTTGAAAACACATCAGATCTCAATGGGAAAAAGAAATCCTCCTGGATATCTATACTGATATAGACTGGGTAATGTGTTAGGAACGAAAGGATGCCACATTGTTTGATGGAACTGAAACTGATCAACCTACAGAGCCCTGAATTCAAAGACGCCCCAAAAATCAGAGTGAAAAAATTATGTGGCAGGCTAGTCCATTTTGCCAAAATTTAATTGCAGCAACTCAAAATTGTAATGCAGCACTTTGTATGGCCCCTGTGTTCTTGTATACATGCCTGACAACATCGGTGCATGCTTCTAATGAGATGACAAATGGTGTTGTGGGGGATCTCCTCCCAGATCTGGACCAGGGCATCACTGAGCTCCTGGACAGTCTGAGGTGCAACCTGGTGGCATTGGATGGACCAAAACATAATGTCCCAGAGGTGTTCTATTGGATTTAGGTCAGGAAAGTGTGGTGGCCAGTCAATGGTATCAATTCCTTCATCCTCCAGGAACTGCCTGCATACTCTCACCACATGAGGCCAGGAATTGTCGTGCACCAGGAGCCACTGTACCAGCATAGGGTCTGACAATGGGTCCAAGGATTTCATCCTGATACCTAATGGCAGCCAGGGTGCCTTTGTCAAGCCTGTAGCGGTCTGTGTGACCTCCATGGATATGCCTCCCCAGACAATCATTAACCCACCACCAAACTGCTCATGCTGAATGATGTTACAGGCAGCATAATGTTCTCCATGGCTTCTCCAGACCCTTTCACTTCTGTCACGTGCACAGGGCACCAGTAGTGCATCTGCCAATTCTGGTATTCTATGGCGAATGCCAATCGAGCTGCATGCTGCTGGGCAGTGAGCTCAGGGCCCATTAGAGGACATGGGGCCCTTGGGTCACCCTCATGAAGTCTTTCTGGTTGTTTGTCAGAGACATTCCCACCAGTGGCCTGCTGGAGGTCATTTTGTAGGGCTCTGGCAGTGCTCATCCTGTTCCTCCTTGCCCAAAGGAGCAGATACTGGTCCTGCTGATGGGTTATGGACCTTCTATGGCCCTCTCCAGCTCTCCTAGAGTAACTGCTTGTCTCCTAGAATCTCCTCCATGCCCTTGAGACTGTGCAGGGAGACACAGCACACCTTCTGGCAATGACACGTATTGATGTGCCATCCTGGAGAAGTTGGACTACCTGTGCAACCTCTGTAGGGTCCAGGTATCGCCTCATGCTACCAGTAGTGACACTGACTGTAGCCAAATGCAAAACTAGTGAAGAAACAGTCAGAAAAGATGAGGAGGGAAAAATGTCAGTGGCCTCCACCTGTTAAACCATTCCTGTTTTGGGGGTCATCTCATTGTTGCCCCTCTAGTGCATCTGTTGTTAAATTCATTAACACCACAGCAGCTGAAACTGATTAACAACCCCCTCTGCTACTTAACTGACCAGATTAATATCCCATAAGTTTCATTGACTTTATGCTATACTCTGATTAAAAAGTGTTCCTTTAATTCTTTTGAGTAGTATATATATATATATATATATATATATATATATATATATATATATATATATATATATATATATATATATATATATATACTAGTAGAATACCAGCTCCAGCTGAGAAGTAGTGTTTTAAAGAAGGTACTAAAAGAAAAGGAAAATTTCAAAAATAACGTAACATGATTGTTAATGTAATTGTTTTGTCATTGATATGAGTGTTGTTCTCATATCTATCTATCTATCTATCTATCTATCTATCTATCTATCTATCTATCTATCTATCTATGTTGTTCTCATATCTATCTATATATATATATATCTATCTATATATATATCTCTATCTATCTATATATATATAGCAGAATACCAAGGCCTGAGAGAAGTAGTGTGTTAAAGAAGGTACAAAAAGAAAAGGAAAAATTTTAAAACTAACGTAACATGGTTGTTAATGTAATTGTTTTGTCATTGATATGAGTGTTGTTCTCATATCTATCTATATATATATTTCTCTATCTATCTATATATATATATACCCGCGCTTGGCAGCGGAGAAGTAGTGTGTTAAAGAAGGAAAGAGAAAGAAAAGGAAACATTTTAAAAATAATGTAACATGATTGTCAAAGTAATTGTTTTGTGTATTTGGCGGCAGCGCCACAAGTTGTTTTCGGTAGCTGCATCAGAAAATGTACTACGACGTCTGACACGCCTCCTTTTTACTGTTTTCTCACAGCTTGGATTGCTGCTGTCATATATATACACACACACACACACACACACACACACATACATACATACATACATATATATATATATATATATATATATATATATACATATATATATATACACATATATATATATATCTTCATATCTACATATCTATATACATATCTACATATACACACACTGCACATGCATACCTATCTACATCATATATACACACACATACATACATACACACACACAAATTATATGCATGTGTGTATGTATGTATGTATGTGTGTGTGTATATATATACACATACATATACTTGTGTGTATGTTTGTATGTGTCTATATGTGTGTGTATAGGTTTGGTCACTGAGTGCAAGGGAAAAATAATAAATTATAGTCTATAAGTTATTAAACAGTAAAACATTAACGTTTTAAGAAGTACAGGTACATTGAAATTACATTTTCTATGTGAACATTCAAATTTGTGCCACTGGTAATGTGTCTTACCGCATTTAAAGAAAATTAGTTTTGTGTCCTCTGCAGTGTTAAGAGAGAAAGGCTTTGGTTTGGGATAAAAGGAAAAAGGTGTAAAGAAAGGAAAGTTGCCTTTTTCTTTTATATAGTATAGCAAAATACCCGCGCTTCGCAGCGGAGAAGTAGTGTGTTAAAGAAGCAATGAAAAGAAAAGGAAACATTTTGAAAATAACGTAACCTGATTGTCAATGTAATTGTTTTGTCACTGTTGTGAGTGTTGAGTGTTGTTGTCATATCTATACATATACACATATATACATACATATATATATCTACATATATACACACACATATATACACACACATACATACATACACACACATATATACACAGAAATACATATATATATATATATACATACATACACACACATATATAAGCATATATATACATATACATACATATCTACATATATACACACACAGCTATTTCAGATCAGTGCAATACGCTGTTTGTTAAAACGGTTGACTCCGCCTTACGCAATAACAAATCAAATCATTCAGTTGTCTTTGCTCATATGTCATTTTAGAGCTGGACGCCTGGCATCTTTTTTTGGCCACAAGTTCGTTTCTGTTTGGTGTGAGGTTCTGTGTTGTGGAGATTCTCAGGATGGATTGCAGGTGCTCATCAGTGAGGCGACTCCTGTGTGCTGTTTTGTTAGTCTTTATCACTGAGAAGAGCTTCTCACACAGATATGTGCTACCAAACATGCACAAGGTTCGAGCCGCATGTAGACGGACTTTTTGTTCTTCAAAGTCACCAAAGCGCCGTGCAAACTCAGTGCGCAATAACTCTAGCTTCGCAATAACTTGCAGCATCAAAGGTAGACTTGATTAACGTGGTAAGTGTTCGCAAGGCAGCTGAAGCGCTGCATTATGGGATCTGTAGTTTATTGTGTTACCAGCGCTTCATATACCCGGCTTTAATAACAATAATACAGTATATAAAATGATCTCGGGCCGGATATAATTACACGCTGGCCGGATGTGGCCCGCGCCCTTGAGTTTGACACATATGGACTAAATAGAACTTGAAAAGATATATTTTTTCAAATGTGATCGCAATTCAGATAGAGTTGACGCAGCACTACAGCCTGCATGCCTCAATGAGTCATCCTCCCTCACTCTTACTTTTTACCGTTCATCTAATGAATACACTGAGTATGGCTTTACCAAAACAATCATTGATGGCGAATAAAGTATCCATTATTCGAGTATGTAGAGCGGGATATATATATATACATATATATATACCCGCGTATCGCAGCGGAGAAGTAGTGTGTTAAAAAAGGTAGAAAAGAAAAGGGAACATTTTAAAAATAACGTAACATGACTTTCAATATACAGTATTTGTTTTGTGAGTGTTACTGAGTGTTGCTGTCATCAAGGATTTGATTATCATTATTTCTTTCAATCAGGTTCGTATTTGTAGGATGTGTTGTGTTCAAGTTACATTCCGTGTTTGTCAATCGCTGTAAAGATGACAGGTTTCATTCATCGATTCGCTTCTTACTGCATCAATAAACAGCTCGTCTTCTTCTTTATCTGAGACCTGACACACTGCATGCACGGGTTTTTTACACTGTCTTCCTTTAGCGGACATTGACTTTTTCCACCGTGTGCTTTGTTTCCACAGTAGCTGCATTTATGAATATGCTTATCAGACGCTTCATATTTTTGCTGCCTTTTCAATTGTGTAATTCGGTTTTGTTCAGCCTCTTTGGAACTGTTGCTTTTATCTGTGCACTGCGCCAGTTCACGTGAGCCACTCGGTGTACTTGCATCGAAGGTTCCCAGCTGTGCTGGTGCCATCTCGCTATGTCCATAGCTTTATTTAATGTTACCTTAGTCCTGGCACTTAAAACTTTCTCTCACAGTTTCGCTGAGTTTGTGCCAAACACCACGCTGACCATCTCATCTTCCTCTCCATAAGCACAGTCCTTAACCCGTGAATATTTAGTGGGAGTTTGCTATTGGATTGCCGCTGACGGACGGCCTTATATGGGCAGGCACTAAATTACAAACGCCAGCGCAGCCTGTCTATGAACTTAATTTAAAGTGTAGGTTTACATCGTGCTTTGTTTCCGTAGCAGAACTCATCAATATGGTTGTATATGTCACTCGCCGCTTCTTATTGTTTCGCTGCCTTCTCAATTATATGTTTTCTTCAGCGCTTTTTGAGGTCTTCCTGATTTTCTATGTGCTGCGTGATTACGTGGGAGGCGTGATGATGTCACACGAAACTCCCCCCACGGCGTTGAAGCTCATCTCCATTACAGTAAATGGAGAAAACTGCTTCCAGTTATGACCATTACGCGTAGAATTTCGATATAAAACCTGCCCAACTTTTGTAAGGAAGCTGTAAGGAATGAACCTGCCAAATTTCAGCCTTCCACCCACATGGGAAGTTGGAGAATTAGTGATGAGTCAGTGAGTGAGTGAGTGTGAGTGAGTGAGTGAGGGCTTTGCCTTTTATTAGTATAGATATATATATATATATATATATATATATATATATATATATATATATATATATATATATATACTAATATAAGGCAAAGCCCTCACTCACTCATTCACTCATTCACTCACTCACTCACTCACTCACTCACTCACTCACTCACTCACTCACTCACTCACTCACTCATCACTAATTCTCCACCTTCCCGTGTAGGTAGAAGGCTGAAATTTGGCAGGCTCATTCCTTACAGCTTACTTACAAAAGTTGGGCAGGTTTCATTTCGAAATTCTACGCCTAATGGTCATAACTGGAAGGTATTTTTCCATTAACTGTAATGGAGTTGAGCTGGAATGACGTGGGGCGGAGTTTGTGTGACATCATCACGCCTCCCACGTAATCACGTGAACTGACTGTCAACGCAGTGCGAGAAAACCAGGAAGACCTCCAAAAGCGCTTAAGAAAACATGCATTTTATAATTGAGAAGGCAGCTAAACAATAAGAAGTGAGCGAAAGTGACATATACTACCATATTCATGAGTGTTGCCAGCTCGAAAGAAAGCAAGGTGTAAACCTAAACTTTAAATTAAGTTCATAGACAGGCTACCGCTGGCGTTTCACATACCCACAGGTAATGCGGGATACAAGTTTAATGAGAGGACGCAGGATATAAACGAGTTTTGATCACTTTGTAACTAAGTTAAAATTGTAGGTGAAGGGGTGTGCTTATGCAAATTCCGAGAGACTGTGTTTGTGGGGATTGACAGTTAAGGCGGGTGGGGAGTCACGCCATCATCTCCCTCCCACCTCATTTTGCTCTGAGCTGAGCTCACAGTTAACGCTGTCTTCCGAAGCAACTTCGCCAGACTGCCACCAAATACTCACAGAAAAATCCACAAGTTAATACACACGCTGTCTCTAGAGTTTCTACACACTGAATCCTCCAGGCACTACTTACAAAAGGTCACATTGACAATCGTGTTACGCTATTTTTAAAATCTTTCCTTTTCTTAGCACAAGCACAGCTGAGAAGCTTCATGCATGTGCTCCATAACGCGCTAAAAATAATGCATTTAATCACACTTTGCATTACAAGCAAAGGGGAGCTTTTGTCAATGCATGATTTCCTGGTACACGATTACATTGATCAGCGATCACGATTCATTTTACCCTCGCACCACCTTAGTTTGAGAAGAAGTATGAAAAATATGAGGTTAACACAGAAAACAGATCACCAATTCAAGCTTTATGAATATTCGATTGGCCATCAATAATTGTTTTGGTAAAGCCATCCTCCTTCCATTTTATAATTTTTCCCGCCACTAGCCATGATTAAATGAACGGTAAAAAGTAAGAGCAAAGCGAGGGTGACTTATTTAGGCAGGCATATATATGACAGCAACACTCATGACAATGTCAATCATGTTACGCTATTATTAAAATGTTTCCTTTTCTTTTCATTACTTCTTTAACACACTACTTCTCCGCTGTAGGCGCTGGTATTTTGCTATATATATATATATGAATGACCTCCAAAGAGCGCTGAGACTTTTGATATCATGAACGTGTCTGCAAACTGGGGTCTCCTGCCCAGCAAAAGTCGAGCAGCCAGCGCGCGCATAGCTGTGCCGCCTTTGAGACGCTGACTGCGCTTCTGCCTTAAGTCAAAGTGAGCACTTTTAATTTTTTCATCCTCCCCCTGCGCTATAGCCCAGACAAGTGCAAACACGGACCCCTTTTCTACACCACGGCAAAATAATATTAAGGCGATTCACACTTTCTTTGCACGTATACGATTATCAGGTCCTCACCTCGATTATGAAGACACGCACACGAGTGCAGGACTGACAGTGCCATCACAGCCGATTAATGGCGGGACGCCTCACCAGTCTACACAAGACCCACCGCGACTGTCCCCAAAAGGCGATCATAACGCCAGCTAACACATCTCTATACTATATAAAAGAAAAAGGCAACTTTCCTTTCTTTACACCTTTTTCCTTTTATCCCAAACCAAAGCCTTTCTCTCTTAACACTGCAGAGGACACAAAACTAATTTTCTTTAAATGCCGGTAAGGCACATTACCAGAGGCACAAATTTGAACGCTCACATAGAAAATGTAATTTCAATGTACCTGTACTTTTAAAACGTTAATGTTTTACTGTTTAATAACTTATAGACTATAATTTATTATTTTTCCCTTGCACTCAGTGACCAAACCTATACACACACATATAGACACATACAAACATACACACAAGTATATGTATGTGTATATATATATACACACACACACATATATACATACATACATACATATATATAATTTGTGTGTGTGTATGTATGTATGTGTGTGTATATATGATGTAGATAGGTATGTATGTATATATATATATATGTGTATATGTAGATATGTATATAGATATGTAGATATGAAGATATGTATGTGTATATATATATATATATATGTATGTATGTATGTATGTATGTATGTATGTATGTGTGTGTGTGTGTGTGTGTATATATGATAGCAGCAATCCAAGCTGTGAGAAAACAGTAAAAAGGAGGCGTGTCAGACGTCGTGGTGCTTTTTCTGATGCAGCCTGCCTAAAACAACTTCGTGACGCTGCCGCCAAATACACAAAACAATTACTTTGACAATCATGTTACATTATTTTTAAAATGTTTCCTTTTCTTTTTCATAACTTCTTTAACACATGACATCGCTGTGAAGCTGGTATTTTGCTATATATATATATATCACAGCTTACACTCATAACAGTGACAAAACAATTACATTGACAATCATGTTACGCTATTTTCAAAATGTTTCATTTTCTTTCTTTCTTCTTTAACACATTACTTCTCCGCTGCTAAGCTCGGGTATATATATATATAGATACATAGATATATATATATAGATAGATATGAGAACAACACTCATATCAATGACAAAACAATTACATTAACAACCATGTTACGTTATTTTTAAAATTTTTCCTTTTCTTTTTCGTATCTTCTTTAACACACTATTTCTCCGCATGCGAAGCGCTGGTATTCTGCTAGTATATATATATACACACAGACACATATATACATATATATACAGATCTACATATATATACTGTACATATTTACATATATACATACAAATATATATATACATATCCACATATATATACATATCTACATACTGTATATATATATATACACATACATACATACATATCTACATATACAAAGTATATATACTGTATATGGCAAAATCCCCGCGCTTCGCAGCAATGAAGAAATTTTTTATTAAGAAGAAAAGAAAACCTTTTTAAACTGAGGGAAAATATACCAATAACTATCTGTTAAGGATCTATTTGTATACCACGTTGTCAGTTCAGCAGTCCGGTTATAATATGACCAAGCTGTGCACTGAGATTACTTTTGAGAATGCAACGTATAGTTTTGCCCAGGAGGAAAGCAATGTTGCCTCAAATCAATGGCAACCTTTTGTAGGGTGTGTCCCTGAGACTTATTAATTGTCATCGCGAAGCAGAGCCTTACTGGAAATTTGAGGTATTTGAATTAAAATGGGAGATCAGAGGGTATAATGGTGATGCAAGGAATACATTCAGAGTGTGGCGCCCTGCTGTTTTTTTGTGTAGCTTTATAAACGAACGCCATATAAGGCCGTCATTTCTCCTTGCTTCACGGTTCTGTACTGTTTTATTGTTTGTTTATTACGATTCTTATAGTTATTGTGTAGCTATTCGAGACTTACTTTACTGTTCAGATACCCATTTCCTTTATTTAATCTGCGGCTTGTACGCTATTTTTTGTTCGTTTATTACGATTATAGATATTTATTGATTCCCTTCTTTAGCTGACTGCCTGCTCATATAAGGTGCTCCGCTGGTTTTTTGTGAAGCAACCTTTACACAGCTTCTCTGCTGTTTTATAAACTAATGACATATAAAGCCATAATTTTTCCTTGCTTTGCCAAGGAAGTTGTCTTTTTATTTAATCCACGGCTTCTCCGCTGTTTTATTGCTCGTTTATTACGATTATTATAGTTCTCTTTATATATCACGTTGTCACTTCAGCACTCTGGTTGTAATATGACGAAGCTGCACGAGCTCACTCTTGAGAATGCAACGTATAGTTGTCCAGGAGAAAAGCAATGTTGCCTGAAATTAATGACAACCTTTTGTTGGGTCTGTCCCTGAGACTTCTTACTTACTAAGCAGAGCCTTACTGGAAATTGGAGGCATCTGAATTGAAATGGGAGATCAGAGGGTGTAACGGGGATGCGAGGAATACATTGAGTGTGGAGAAACTCTAGAGACAGCATGTGTATTAACTTGTGGACTTTTCTGTGAGTATTTGGTGGCAGCGTGATGAAGTTGCTTCCGCAAGACCGCGTTAGCTGTGGATCTCAGCTCGGAGCATATTCTTTTCCCACATTGTCAATTGTGTAATGCGTTTTTTGAACAGGTTTGATGCATGGAAGTGATCACTGTACTGCGTTCAGTCAGTTCACGTGAGCTGCTCTCTTGTGAGATGTTGCGGCGTCCACGGCTTTATTTAATGTTAGCTAAGACCCGGCACTTAAAAGTTTCTCGCTACAGCAATTTTAACTCTGTTACAAAGTGATCCAAAGTCTCGTTTATACCTCGTATCTTCTCATTAAACTTGTATCTCACGAATAAAGTATTCAGCGTTTTTCTTCAGCGCTCTTTGGGAGCTCTTCCTTCTTTTCTACGTACTGCGGTCACAGTCAGTTCACGTGATTATGTGGGAGGCGTGATGATGTTACACACAGCTCCGCCCCCCCACGGCCATCGAGCTAACGTCCATTACAGTATATGGAGAAAAATAGGTTCCAGTTATGACCATTACGCGTAGAATTTCGAAATTAAACCTGCCTAACTTTTGTAAGTAAGCTGTAAGGAATGAGCCTGCCAAATTACAGCCTTCTACCTATACGGAAAGTTGGAGAATTAGTGATGAGTGAGTGAGTGAGTGAGGGCTTTGCCTTTTATTAGTATAGATATAATATATTGTCATTATTATTAAAGCCATCTATCTTCTGGTCTACAAAGTGGGGAAAACAAAAGATGTTAATTAACAGTGTCAGCCTGAGGAATGGTGGGGAAGTACCATCACCAGAGCCCTTAAGCTGTCCCCTATGCACACGCATTTGGCATAGTACATTTTTAACAGTTTTCTTGATTTTATAAAATATCAACAAAGTTTCTTTTCAATTTTTAAAATCACCCCGTTCTTCCAAAATGATTTGCCTTGCTGTTATGCACGTTATCTTTTGCTTTTACATAGCTTCAGCACTAGTTATTGCAAATAAACTGTATCGCTTCAAACAGATTTGAGAATGTTATATTAAACAATCTCTGCATAGAATTAGGATGTTCTGATGTTTGTGGTGGGGCTTTTCTTCAGGTATTCCAGTTTGCCTCCTATACACCAAATATGTGTAGGTTAGTTTAATTGGAAATCTTACATTTTCCCATTGTAAGTAGTTGAGGATATGTGCACAGGTATATCATGTATTGGCAGGGCTCTTTTAGAACATTAAAACATTCTAGACAAGAACAGCGACGATTCAGCCCAACAAAGCTCACCAGTCCAATCCACTTATTTCTTGCAAAAAAAACATCAAGTTGACTTTTGAAAGTCCCTAACATCTTACTGTCTATCACACTACTTGGTAGCTTATTCCAAATGTCTATCGTTCTTTGTACAAAGAAAAACTTCCAAATGTTTGTGCGAAATTTACCTTTAACAAGTTTCCAACTGTGTCCACGTGTTCTTGATGAACTCATTATAAAATAACAGTCTCAATCCACTGTACCAATTCCCTTCATAATTTTAAACACTTTAATCATGTCACCTCTTAATCTTCTTTTGCTTAAACTGTATAGGCTTAGCTCTTTTAATCTTTCCTCATAATTCAACCCCTGTAGCCCCGGAATCAGCCTAATCGCTCTTCTCTGGACCTTTTCTAGCGCTGCTATTTCTTTTTTGTAGCCTGGAGACCAAAACTGCACACAGTACTCCAGATGAGGCCTCACCAGTGCATTTTAAAGGTTGAACATAACCTCCTTGGACTTGTACTTCACACATCATGCTATATACCCTAACATTCTGTTAGCCTTCTTAATGGCTTCTGAACACTGTCGGGAAGATGAGAGCTTAGTGTCCACTATGACTCCTAATTCCCTCTCATAAGGTGTACTCAAACTTAACATTTTTAATTCCTATGTTTAATGCTTTACATTTGCTGACATTAAATTTCATCTGCCACAAATTTGCCAAAGCCTGTATGATTTTAAAGTCTCCCTGTAATGATATAACAGATTCCAAATTATGTATAAATCCTTCTATCTTGGTATCATCTGCAAACTTAACCAGCTTGCTACTTATATTCCATTCTAAATCATTTATATATATTAAAAATAGCAGCAATCCTATCACTGACCCCTGTGGAACACCACTCTTAACATCGGCCAGTTCTGATGAAGTTCCTAGTACCATTACTCTCTGCTTCCTGTGTCTGAGCCAATTCTGCACCCATCTAAAACATCACTCTGAACTCCCAATTCTTTTAATTTGATGCCCAACCTCTCATGTGGCACCTTATCAAATGCTTTCTGAACGTCCAGATAAATAATATCATAAGCTCCACTTTGATCATATCCTTTTGTTGCCTCCTCATATAATTCCAACATGTTAATAAAACACAACTTCCCTCTTCTGAACCCATATTGACTGTCCATAATAAATCCTGTCCTTGCCAAGTGTTGTTCAATCTTATCCTTAATAATTCCTTCCATTATTTTTCCTGTGATGCATGTTAAGCTTACTGGCCTATAGTTGCTTGGATCTGTACTGTCACCCTTTTTATATAATGGGATGATATTTGTCATTTTCCAGTCCTTCGGAATCTCTCCAGTGTGCAGTGACTTCTTAAAAATATGTGTGAAGGGTTTAGATATGTACTCACTAGAGAGAGTCACGCGAGAGACTTGGCCGTTGAGGACCCAAGTCTCGGTCCGGTAAGGGAACCGTACAGAGCCAGGGAACGGAAGGCAACCGAACAGTAGAAAGGTCAGCTGCTGAGAGGGCGACTCTCTTGTGGCGAGGCCCAGAGAGGAGAAGCAGAGGGCCGCCAAATAAAAGAAGACAACGGCTTGTTTTTAAAGGGTCTGCTTCCAGCATTGCTTTAACCTCATTTTAAAGGATTGTTGTTTTTCTATTTATTGGATTTTTTAACCTCCACTCTGCACTGATCTTATGGATTTTTTTAATGACTTTTTGAATGCACTGCACTTTTTTATTTGGACGCTTTGTTTTTGATTGTTGTTTTGTTGATTGTTGGTTTTAAATAAAAGCACTTTCCACTATTCCACCATCCCCTTGCTCCATTGTTATGCCTCACTGCCGAGCTCATCGGTAACATTACCGACAGTGACAGGTTCAGGGCTCAGATGATGGGAGCTTGCAGCTAATGTGCATTGTCGCACAACCCCACCTCCTTTTCTGTTCTGTCAATCCTTTCTTAAAAATGTGTTTTCCTCTATGTTACACTCATCCCCATCTTTGTTATTTAGCCAGGTTTCTGTTATTACTGTAATATCATAATTATGCTCTGCTACATACAACTCCAACTCACTTACCTATTTTTGTTACTTCTAGTGTTAAGGCAAGCTATTTTTAATGTGTTACTCTTTCTACATTTAAATGTTTGCTTAGAATTTACATTACTATGCATTTTTATTTCTACACCGTTGTTTGTTCCTCCATGTATAGATCTAAACCTGGCCTGTCCTAAACTCCCTGACCCCCATTCCCTAGTTTAAACAATCCTCGACTATCCTACTCATATGCCTCCCCAATACATTGGTGCCCTTTCTGTTCAGATTTAGCCCGTCACAGCGGAACAGGTCCCTCTGTTCCAAAAGAAGTCCCAATGCCCCATAAACCTATACCCTTCTACCCTGCACTAAGATTTGAGCCATGCGTTAAGCTTTCTAATCTCCTCAGTCTTACCTGGACTGGCATGTGGCACAGGTAGAGCTTCGGAGAAGACTACCTTGTCAGTTCTGCTCCTCAGCTTGGTACCTAACTCTTTCAATTTGGATTGCAGAACTGACAAACTACTCTAATGTATTTCGTTTGATCCAACATGGACAATGACAACTGGATCCACCCCCGCTCTGGCCAAGAGCCTATCCACCTTTCCAGGGAGGTCCCCCACCTGTGCACCCAGAAGGCAACACACCGTGTGAGGCTCTCTCTCTCTGGAGCACACCTGTGCTTCAATCCCCCTAATGATTGAGTCCCCAACTATCATTACCTCTCTTTTTCTGCAAACTGTTTTTGAGGTGGACCGTTGGGGCTTCTCATCCTTGCCTACTACCTTAGAATTATCAGAGACACCGTCCAGCTCCGCAAGGACATGACAACGTTTTGACTCTTTAAATTCTGGAGTTGATGCCCCTGGACAGCGTGCACCCTTTACCTTACTTACACCTTATGACCGTGACCCACCTATTTCTACCTGTCTGCTCCGGAATCTCCTCCCTCGCCACCTTGGGGTGCACACTATCTCTCTAAAGGACACCTTGGCCAGGTCTGCCAATTCTCTATTACAATGCAGGTCAGCCAACTCCTCCTCCAGTTCAGCGACCCTGAGCTTGTGGTTCTGGATCAGCTGGCATCTCCAGCAGATGTAACCCTCATAGACATCTGGCTCTTCCAAACCATAATCTAAAAAGTCCAACATCCAACAGGACTTGCATTGCACTGGGCTCATTATTAAAATTTGCTTTATGATTAGTAAAACTTCCTTAACTTTTTTTTTTTCTTAAAATTAAATGATATAACTTAAATGGTAACACTAACAACTGCTACAGCTATTTTACACCTTCTGTCTCCTTAAGTTCTTGTACTATTCTCCCTCTCAGCTTCCTGCTGTTTGTCCTTCATTATTTCATTTCTGATGCTGCAGGTTTTGTGGTAAGCTTCCCTAACCAACGAGTTAAAAAAATGGAAAGATGGATCATTTCCACAAAATAAAATTAAGAGTACGACTTACAATACATAAAGACTTAAATGAGAAGATACAATGAACTCTTTTAACATCCTACTGTTATCTACTAAGATTGATAAATCATATCTGGGTCATGGAGTGGCAGAACTTAAAACAGAAAAACATATGTCCAAAGGCAAGAACTCTTCTTTAATAAATCTGCTATTTATTCTGTATTTCTTGTACATTATATGTAGGCTAACAGACCTATTTATTTTGGCTAAGATCTCTTTACATTAAAGTAACGTGCACCAAAGAGCTATAATATGTCTAATATGGTAATATGGTCCAAATTACTGTATATGTTCTAGTTGTCACCAACATCAACTTAAAATATTGGCCCATTATCAAAACATCTTCCAGATTCTGCATAGATAAAGATTAATCTTAAAGACCATCACTTTAGGATTGCTCCTTACTTTTTCTAACACTGTTGCATCTCAATGATCTACTTAGTTTCACTATGTGAATATCGATTGTGTCTACATTTATGAGAAAATTGCAGTGCTTGAACCAAAGGAGAAAAAGAGCTCTAATTACACAGACCATACATATGATAGTGATCATTCTGAAAACTAACTAAGCTCTCTATTCATTGAACGAAGATCTGTAATTATTATGACAAGCTCTATTAGTCAAACAAAATGTGTTTTCCAGTGCACAGCTGAAGGTATACAATGCAATTTCATTTGTTGTTAAGTCCATATTTTTAAACATTCATTGTTTCTTATATTTGTAAAATATACAAATTATAATTTTCTTTAGAAAATGTCTCTGTCAGCACAGATGGATGAAAATATATGATATATATATATATATATGTGTGTGTGTGTGTGTGTGTGAGTGTGTGTCTGTGTGTGTGTAAGTAGGCAGTGTGTAAGATTTTAGCCTTCAAGCCCTGAGATTGTGGGTTTTAATCCCACTGACACTGTGTGACTGTCTATGCTCAAATTGGAGAAACAAAAGAAATGTAACCAATCGCATCTCAAATGTTGTAAGTTGCCTTGTACAAAGGCATGAGCCAAATAACAAGGAAAATGTCAATATCTCAGCTGGAAATTACAGGGAATTCTCTGATGTGGCAAGATAAAAGCTGACACACAAACGTGGGTTTGAATGCACATGTGCTGTACAAGCCAAGCACGGGGTCCACTGAGAAAAGAACAGTGTTCTTTGCTCACCTTGCAGAGGAACTTTGTCATCGCTTCTTATAAGAAAGGGTGATGGAAAAAGAAAAGAGGATGTAACATCGACAAGCTTCTGTTCCAAGACCGCCACTTCCCCCAGGAAAGCAAACTGAGTCAGTGTCAGGTGCCCCTTCAATGTAATAGGAACCACAGCATAGAAAGAAGTGTGTACATTGCAACAGGTACACATCGTAAATGTAGGAAGGATGGTCCTTGGGTGCTTGGAACTGTTAACATTTGAATTTGATGATTGTATATAGTGCAGAATTGACCTCTCTGTACTATTCTGTCCTATGCATCTCCTAGAGTACAAAAGAAACACCACCAAGTACCAACATATGGAGACTGGGCAAGATCAGAAAAAAACACAAAAAAACAAATACGGTTACTAATTACAACTGCATGAAGGTATGTGAATGAATATATTGTTTCCGAAATGTACTATACAGGTCATAAAATAAATTATTCCAAATGTCATATACGAGGTGTGTCTATTAAATAATGAGACTGATTAAATAACTCACCTTTATTTATAAATATACTCCCCATTTGCACTAATACATTGTGTGGTGTTATGGGTCCACAGCTCTTCCAGCTGAGGCCGTTTCAGTTTTAAATAAATAATCACCTCGCTCGCGGCTTAGAGGGGGGGCGTGGCAAGCCGCAGGACGATCTGCGGTGTGGGCGTTTCTCACCTAGTGCACAGGTGAGGGACTGCCCACATCCGTGATTGTTCCTGTGGCTATTGTGCTGCAGCTGCTATGGCCCCCTTTTAATATAAAAGAAGCGCGAGTCGGTTAGGGAGATCACAAAAGGAAAAGAAAAGAAGGAAACGGAGGTTGTAGCAGGAAGCAGTGAGGAGAGAGAGCAAGTCGGTACAGCAGGAAGCGGGCGAGCGAGCGAATGCTCGCAGGCAGCTAAAGGCAGCCTGGGTGTTTGGCCAACACCTGGGAGAAGTAATGGTCGTGGTCGCTCCCGCAGAGTTTGATTTGAAGGGCGGAAGTGACCAGAAGGTGCAGTAATCTCCGCGGAAGATAGCGGGAGTCGGGACTTGAGACGTGGTGTCCCCAACGTGAGAGCCTTGGCCGACCGGAGCCAAGGATAGGAAAGGTGACTGACAGTAGCAGTAGTGGCAGAAGGAGGAATAAAGAAGGTCAGCTGCTGAGAGAGTGTCTCGCCTGCTGTAAAGCCCAACCGGGATAAGCAGGTGAGACGCTAGCGTAGAAAAGCACCGAGCTTGGCATTGTTTTAAGACTGCTTCCTAGAGAACGTTTTAACCTTGTTTTAAAAGGATTTTTTTTTTTTGTAGTGTATTTTTAAACCTCCACAACTTTTATTGGATTATTTATTTATTGAACTTTTGAATGAACTGCACTTTATTGAACACTGTTTTTGTTTGACTATTTTAATAAAAGCCTCCTGAACAGTGATGGGAGCATGGAGCTGAACCTGCATCGTCACACATTGCTGCTGTCTTGTTTTCCACTGGTCGAAGGCATGGAGCAAATCAATTTCTGTCAGCTGTTTTAACACATCTGCCACTTTCTTCTTTACCGCATCAACTGTCTCAAAATGTGTCCCTTTAAGAACTGATTTAACTTTTGTGAAAATATATAAAAGTCGCACGGTGCTAAATCGGGCAAATATGGAGGATGTTCGAGTGTAGTAATGTGTTTGTCGGTCACAAACTGCTTTACAGAAAGTGCTATGTTGGCAGGTGCATTGTCCTAGTGAAGAATGAAACCATTTTCACACAGTTGCAGCCATTTTTTTCTGACTTTTTCTCGCAGCTTTATCAAAACTTCCTCATAATAATGCTAGTTAACTGTTGTGCCTTCTGGAATCCATTCTTCCAAAATTACACCTTTGATATCGAAAAACACAATGAGCATGGCTTGGAATTTTGACTTGCTTTGATGAGTTTTTTTCATTCTTGGTCCAGGGCGTTCATCATCTTCGATATTCTGACGTCCCTTGCTGAATCTTTTGTGCCACTCAAACACACACGCACAAGACAGGCAGTCATTCCCATAAGCTGTAGTAAGCATTTGAAAACATTCTGATGGTGTTTTGTGCAATTTTACTAAAAATTTCAAATTCAAAAAAGTTTTTTTTTTTTAACTCTTAAACTTAGCATTTTTTTTGGCACACTACACTAAATGGCGACTGACAATCAACTGAACATCATAGAGTGTTGCTGCTTGTCATGCAGGTTCAGACATGTTCAAGGTCACACATGCAGTTATAACCAGTTCTGACTGCTTTGTTTACTAGGTGGAATCACAATCTCGTTATTAAATAGACATACCTCATATATTCTAGTCGATGTTGACATTTAATTAATTTGAAGTAGGTAAAAAAAATATTTGGAAATATCGCAAAGGGTAATGTTAATATACTTAGCATAAAACAATTATTTGTGTTCTAGTAAACACTACAAGACCACTGGCACACACACCACTAGGTTATATATAACATGCCTTTTCTAGCTTAGCAAGCAGAGGGACAAAACAGGAACAATCCCTGGACAGGGTGTCAGTCCATTTGCAGGATAAATCATTCACAGTCATTCACACACAAGTACCAATTTATTTATTTATTTTCATTTATTAATTTATATAAACACACTATATTGTTAATAACTTCTGTACATTAAGACTTTGATACAAATAAGAACTTCACAGGCTCTCTATACTGTAAGGTAGAAATCAACATCTTAAATAAGAAAAGAGAGTGCGGGCAGGGTGGAATGGGTGGAGAAGAGTGTCAGGAGTAATTTGTGACAGACGGATATTAGCAAGAATGAAATGGAAGGTATACAGGATAGTAGTAAGACCAGTTATGTGATAAGGGTTAGAGCTGCTGGCACTGACAAGAAAGCAGGAGACATAGCTGGAGGATTTACATTGGGTGTGACGAGGATGGATAGGATTAGACATGAGTACATTAAAGGGTCAGCTCAAGTTGGACAGTTGGGAGACAAAGTCAGAGAGGCAAGATTGCGCTGGTTCGGACATATGCAGAGGAGAGATGCTGGGTAATTCACACCCGATCTGACGCTGTTCATTTTCAAATAATATTGCATTAGTTTGATGATGTTTTAACAGGGTGAGGAAGAAAGGATGGACGTTTTTTACAAAATTACAAAATTATAAATTTTTTCTTACAAAGAAATTTATTGAAAGATTTGAGTTCATATTGAAATAGCATTTGACAAAATCAAATGTGGAAAACAACATCTCCCATGGGGTGTTCGTTATCACTGATGCATTTCTGAAGGCGTTCATGGAAGTTGGCCTCCACTCTTTTCAATATCGCTCTGTCGATTTGGGCGACTTCCACGTGAATGGCTTCCCTTAGTTCCTACAATGTACGGGGCTTATGCTCATATACATGTGCCTTGAGGTGACCCCACAAGAAATAATCGCACATGGATAAGTCAGGGGACCGAGGTGGCCAATGAATGTCACCAAACCTGGAAATGAGGTGACCATGGAAGAGAGGGCGAATAACATCCATTGATGCTCTAGCTGTGTGGGCTGTCGCCCCATCCTGTTGAAACCACACACACCGGATGGGAATATGTTTTTGTTGTAATTCAGGTAAAAAGAAGTTGTTTATCATCTCGATATAGTGCTCCGAGTTCATGGTAGCAGCATTCCCATTATTGTCTTCGAAAAAGTAAGGACCAACGATGCAAGTTTTGTCCATAGCGCACCAAACCGTCACTTTCGGGCTGTGCAGCGGTCTTTCGTGTATTTTTTTCGGATTTTCAGAAGCCCAATAACGGCAATTCTATTGATTCACCAAGCCACTGAGATGAAAATGAGCTTCATCACTCATGAACAAAATGAGGTTGTCATTTTGCTCAAAAATTGCTTCCATTTCATGTGCTAAGTTCAGTCGCTGTGTGTAATCCTCGGCCTTCAACTGTTACACATCCTGTAAAATTAACCTATGATTATGCAGTTCACCAATGCTTATTATATTTGTACATTATATCTTTCTTTACACGTTTTTCTCACATATTTAATAATTGTAATAAACTGCACCAAGAATGTTTAAAAAATCATTTAAAAAAATGCGTACATAAAAGTAAATATATAAATCCGTTCATAATCCAATTAGACTACCAGATTACAAACAGAATGTCACATAGGTAGTAGTACATTAAAGGGTGGTTAAGGAACAATAATCAATACATTTATGAAATGTTAATGACAAAATTAAATAAATATATATTTTTTATTTAAGGGTATTTTTCTCCACAAACCAAGACTCATGAATAACATTTTTACAAAGTTCAAAAATAAAAGCAAAGCTTTTGCAGAATACTTTACTTGACAAGAGGATAGCCCACACTTTCCAATTCTTGGTAGCCAACCGAGCCGTCATAGGCCAATTCCTGGTAGCCGAAACGGGTTGTGAGTGGCCAATTCTTGGTACATGATATGGGCTGTGATTGCCCCATGCTTTCAATTCTTGGTAGAATCTTGGTAGCAAAAAGTGAACTGTTTGGTTCCCTATGGGAGCGTGAATGTGACTGAAAGAATAAAACTGAAAAAAAAAAAACGCTAACTTTTACAAGTACTATAAATTTACAGCAGCTGTTACAGACACAAATAACATGTTTTTATTGTATAATATTAACAATAAGAGCAGCTCACTATTCAAAATGGTAAATCTGGGAGGCAGCCAGTATCAAACTGGTGACCTCTTGATTAGGAGTCAGCAGTTCTTACGTTAAGAAATCCTCCAGTACTATTATACCTTGGAAGTCCCAAAGGGTGTCTGATGTAAAGAGAACATGCCAGAGAGCTGAGTGTAAAAGAAGAAAAACTAAACTGATAGGCTAAAATAACTGAATGTAACAATGCAATCCACCTTGACAGGCAATCCTATTTCTCTAAAATTATAAATGGTAATGCTCGTAATCCAAGAGTTTTATTTTCAACTATTGATCATCTTCTAAGCCCAGCTAACTCAAAGGAATGCCTCCTAAAAACTACTAGTGAAACTTGTGAGGCTTTTGCAGTATTTTTAAACACAATATAACATATTACAAATAATATAGTACATCCCCACCAAAGTTAATCATGTAGAACCCCAGCATACTCTTTTAAGCAAGTTACATTTTTTCACTGAAATAGATCTACCTAAACTATGTAGAATAATTTGTCAGCTGAAACCCCCCACCTGCACCCTTGACCCAGCACCAAAAGGCTTTTTCAAAAGAGTCTCCAATGTGATAATTGATAGTGTACTTGACATAGTGAACTCATCATTACAGGGGCCTTTCCTGACTGTGTAAAGACTGCAGTTGTTAAACTTATTTTCAAGAAAAATAATCTCAACTTCTCTGTCTTTGACAACTTTAGATCAATTTCTAACCTGCCTTTCTTAAGTAAAATTCAAGAAAAGGCAGTTTTAAACAGTGTCACAAGTGGCTGGGGGTGTGACCCAGCCGGGACACCCCAGAGGACCGGAAGACAGCTTACACCTCCCCCAGACCACATGGGGGCGACCGCTGTGGTGGCTATGGGGACCACTGGTACAGAGCTTTGAAGCTCAACCATGTAGGGGCCAGTGGTCACCGCCAGGGGGCGCCCCAATGCCTATGGAGCCCTGGATCTCAGCACTTCCACCCGGAAGTGCTGGGGGGAAGAGGATCGGGGACACCCAGAGTGCTACTGGGTGCACAGTCGGCACTTCCGCCACACTGGGGAGAGCCGGCAGAAGATTGTCGGGAGGCACCTGGAGCACATCCGGGTGATTATAAAAGGGGCCACCTTCCTCCATTCGTTGGCTTGAGTCAGGTGAAAGAAAGACAAGGACTTGGAGGAGGAAAGGAGGTGACCTGAAGGAAAGGAAGACATTGGTTGTGAGGCCTGGACTTTGGGGGACTTTGGGGGTTGTGGTGCACTTGTGTAAATAGACTGTAAATAAATGTGTTGTGGGTGACAAAACGATGTCTGCCTGTCTGTGTCCGGGCTGTGTTCCACAACAGTTAAATGATTACCTGAATAAACATTCTATTCTTGACAAGTTTCAGTGAGGTTTTAGAACAAATCACAGTATAGAGACGGCACTGGTTAAAGATTACTAAAGATTCATTAAAGACTATTAAGGATTAAAGGTTACTTTGGGCCCGCTGCTTTTTTCAATCTATATGCTTTCATTAGGCCAGATTATCTCAAAAAACAAGGTGAGTTACCACAACTATGCAGACGACACACAGCTTTATTTATCAATAGCACATGATGACCCTGATGCTCTTGGCTCTCTGATCCAATGTCTTACTAGTATTTCTGAATGAATAAGTAGCAACCTTTTCAAAATTATTAAGAATAAAACAGACATCTTAGTAATTGGCAAATATGGAAATAGCAAGGGTATTAGAAATAAACTTGATCCCTTAGATTTAAAAGTCAAGACAGATAAAGAATTTAGGGGCAATCATTGGCTCTGACCTAAACCTTTAACTTGCATATTAACCAAATTACTAGGACTGATTTTTTTCACTTAAGACCTCTTATAACTTTACAAGATGCTGAAAAATTCATTCTTACTTTTGTTTTTAGTTGGCTAGGTTACTGTAATGCACTTCTAACAGGACTACCTAAGAAAGACCTCAATTGTTTGCAATTAGTGCAGAATGCAGCAGCCAGATTCTTAACAAAAAAAAAGACATTTTGAGCAAATCTCACCAGTTTTAGCTTTGTTACATTGATTTCTCTTGTCGTTTAGAATTAATTTTAAAATACTACTAATGGTATATAAAGCATTAAATAATAATCTTTTTTCTTCATATATTTCAGAATACCTGTCCCCCTACACTCCAACTTGTAACCTTACAACTTTTAATGATGGTCTGCTTATAATTCCAAGAGTCAAGCTTAAAAGAAGTGGTCAGGTGGTCTTTTGCTTGAATGCCCCTAAAATCTGGAATATTTTACCTATAGATATTCACCAGTTTAATACATTGGAACATTTTAAAAAATTGCAAATTTTGTAGCTATATTTTAGTTGTACTTCTGAAAGACTTTGTAGACATAGAATTATCTTCAGGGATTTGCAACCTTTGCTAATCTCTTCTTATTTCTGCTATCTTTTCTGGTTCTTCTGTGGTGGTGGTTTGTGCCACAACAACCTGGTCAATGCACTGTGCAGCTGCCTGTGACGCTGGAATGAAGGTGGGTCCTTAATTGTCCAATTAATTTGACTTCTTCGAATTGTCTCATATGAAGCCTGGAAACAAAGAGGAATGAATTAAGAGCATTTATGCTAGGTAGAAAGCCCTGTAGGGGCTGGGTGGTCTTTTGGTCTTGGAATCACTGCAGATTCTGTTTTTTTCTTCATTTTTTCTGGAGTTTTTTTTTTGTATGTTTTTTGTGTCCTCCCAGCCATCTGACCTTAAAACCTGACTCATCTTTAGAGACTCATATCATGGTATAGTGCATGTAAGGACATTATTTATATATCTATATTGTATAGATTTATTTTTTTTCACTTTGTTACTTATTCTTTATTATTTTTGCCTAATCTTATTTTTCCCCATTGGACATGCAATGTGTGATGCAAATTTTGGCCGGCAGCAAAATAGGTTAGTTCACCTACACACTGGTTCCATAGTCACCATTTGTGTCACACAGTTGGAAATAGAGCGGTAATTTATATGTATACTTGCATCTATTTAATTCTTTTTTGACTGGGAGGATATTAGCATACATGGTTATATGTCTTTGTTGCTGGGTATAACTCAATAAAGTATATTTAAATAAAAAAGTCTTCATAATTATTGTATTTTATTCAAGAACACTGTAATAGCCTAATATAAGGCATGCAAAACTGAAAAAAGTAAACTCATGGGTCATTTATTCTCACTCCTTAAAAAATACTAAATGAACTGAACATGAATTAGTTCAAAATTGAAATGATGAACTATGAATGTGAATTTACTCATTTTAATCTGTGTGAACTGAACTTTGAGCTAGTTCTTGTGAGGTGTGAACTTGCACAACACTGTGAAAAATGCTCTAACCACTTCTGGGTCAAAGTGACACTCCCAACAGTACCTCGCCCGCTGGTTGGCATTCACCCTGTACCTGGGTAGGATCTCTGCCTTTAGCTGGTTGTAATAACTGGCTGAATGTTCTCTGAGATTCCCTGAAATTGGCCTAATCCTGCCAACTATACCACTGTAAATGAAACAACGAACAAGGGTTTGGGCAACCTCAGGCACACTCCCTATAATATGGAGCAAAATAATATACATGATTTTAACGTGTAATGTCATAGATGTAAGTCTATAATTAGACCAGAGAAAGAGGGTGGCGGAGCCAGTTATGAAAACTGTAAGGTAGAAAGGGTGGGTCCAGTAGCACTGGCACCAGAAGTGATGTCATATGCCCTTCAAATGTTGGCCCTTTGATCTGGAGAGGGAGGAATTTGAAAAAATGTTACATGTTAGCACCAACCCTTGGTTTGAGGTAAAATTACAAGATGACAAGTCCTGATGTCTCCTAGGCATGTGTCTGTGACTAAATGTATATGGCAGTGCTATGTGACAATGCGGGTTTGATGCATGCTCCCATTTTCTGTCTGGGAGCCCTTCAGCCTACACCGTCGGTAATGCTACCGATGAGCTAGGCAGTGAGGCAACAACAAAGCAAGGGGATGGTGTAAAAAGTATCAAGTGCTTTATTTAAAAACAACAACAAATACAAGGTGTTCAAAATAAGTGCAGTGCATTCAAAAGTCATTAAATAAATAATCCATAAAAACAAGTGCTGAACATGGAGGTTAAAATCCATTAGAAAAATCTTCTAAAAACAAAGAGGTTAAAACACAATGCAGGAAAACAGTCTTTGAAAAAACAAGCCCGGTGACTTCTCTACCTGCAGTTTCCCTGATCCTCCCGTCTGGGCTTCTCAACAGGGGAGTCACCCTCTCAGCAGCTGAACCTTTTCTCCACCCGACTGGCCGATCCCTGGCTCCGGTAGGCTCCATGAACAGCGACTTGGGATTCCCCAACGACCAAGGCTTTCATGCTGGGGACACCACGTCCCAAGTCTTGACTCCTGCTGCCTTCCACGGCCTTATGCGGAGAGTCATCCGCCTTGCGGTCACTCCCTTCCTTCATAAAAACAAACTCTGCGGGAGCGACCACAACTCCCCGGGTGTCGGCCAAACGCCCAGGCTTCCTGCACAGCTGCATGCAAGCCTTCACTCGCCCGCTCTCCTGCACCGGCTCTCTCTCTCTCTATCCTCTGCTTCTGGCTTTCTCCAGCAAACCTCCATTTCTCTCTTTCTCCTTCATTTCTCTTTCTTTTCTTCTCTTCTAACCAACTCATGCTTCTATCTATCAAGAGGGCATGGCAGCTGTGGCAAATCAGCAGCCCCAGGAACGATCACAGATGTGGACAGTTTCTCACCTGTGCACTTCAGCCACACTACCACGCCCCCTTGCGAGCATGGTGATTATTTATTTAAAAATGGACCTTTTGTCATGCGCTGTGGACCCACTACACCACATGCTACTCTTGTATGTTCCCAGTTCGGACTCCGACAGGGTTCCGTGCGACCTGTATTTCGGATGGGCAACTCTGTCCAGGTCCCTAGGTGCTGCCAGATGGTGAAAAAAGGTGTTCCTACTTTAGGGTGCTTCCGCAAAACTTGAAAGTACTTCTGCCATGCTATGTTGTGACATCGGAAGTACTCTCAGGCCCGACATAAAAGGGTCTATCTTACTTCACGTAGGTGAGTCAGAGTCTGGAGGAGGATGACAACAATCAGTTTGGAGATGGAAGGAGACAGAAAGATAACTGAGTTACTGGTTTATACAGTGTGGATTGACTTATAAGCTGGTTAAGGTATTCTTAAGCAATAAAATCGCTTTTGTTTTAACTTGTGATTGTGTCTGGTATTCTTGGCTCTCTGGCACCCGCTACAGTCTACTATATATATATATATACTAGAAAAATACCTGCGCTTCGTAGCGGAGAAGTAGTGTGTTAAAGAAGCAATGAAAAAGAAAAGGAAACATTTTGAAAATAACATAACCTGACTGTCAATGTAATTGTTTTGTCACTGTTGTGAGTGATGAGTGTTGCTGTCATATATATATATATATATATTTACACACACACACACACATAAACATATATATATATACATATCTATACATATACACATAAATATACAGACACACATATATACATACATATATATATCTACATTTATACACACAAATACATATATATATATATATACATACACACACACATATATAAATATATATACATATACATACATATCTACATATATACACACACAGCTATTTCGTATCAGTGCAATACACTGCTTGTTAAAACGGATAACTCCCGCTCTTACGTGCAAGTCTGCATGGATATTATGAACTATCGTATTTGTTCAAGTTCTATTTAAATTTTAAATAGAAGGAATTTTTATTTAGTCGACAGAAATATCTTTGGTAGGAATGGTAAAAACAGACAGGAATATTATTCGTGAATAAATCAACTCAAACCTTAAACAACTTATAATATTTTGCTCTCCATAAAAATATATCCTGTCTAAATTATACAAGTTATAAATAAAGTAAACGTTAAAAGAACAAACATTCAAATTTCTTTACTCTTATGTAATTTTATATAAAAAATAAACTTAGATTTTAAATATCCCAAAAGATTTTGCTCTCCATAAAAATATATCCTGTCAAAATTATACAAATTCAAATATGAACATGCTGCATAACAAAACCTAGAAATATAAATAAAATGTGTTCCTTTCAGCAATAACAAATCAAATCATTCAGTTGTCTTTGCTCATATGTCATTTTAGAGCTGGAGGCCTGGCATCTTTTTTTGGCAACAAGTTCGTTTATGTTTGGTGTGAGGTTCTGTGTTGTGGAGATTCTCAGGATGGATTGCAGGTGCTCATCAGTGAGGCGACTCCTGTGTGCTGTTTTGTTAGTCTTTATCACTGAGAAGAGCTTCTCACACAGATATGTGCTACCAAACATGCACAAGGTTCGAGCCGCATGTAGACGGACTTTTTGTTCTTCAAAGTCACCAAAGCGCCGTGCAAACTCAGTGCGCTCAGTTTATCAGCAAAGTGCGTTTGGGAACACCGTAGTGACGACTTGGTTTAACATTACTTGGCAACAGGGAAAGTGGGGCAAATTGCACTGGTGCATTTGTGTCTCCCATAAAAGCAGCTTCACTTGAAATCACTTTGTGATTGTGCACGGGTAAAAACGTCCGCTGAAGTGTCAGATTCTTATTTAATTCTTCTGCTTTCTGTATCTTCTGCATTGCATTCAGGTTACCCTGATGTTTTGTCTCATAGTGCCGTCTTAGATTAAATTCTGTAATTACAGCCACATTAGCTCCACAAATGAGACACACGGGTTCAGTAAATATACTCAGCCTCCCATCGGTTTTAAAGGCTCTATTTTCAGAATCAACTTTTCTCTTCAGCATCGTGTGAGCTAGCTTCGCAATAACTTGCAGCATCATAAGCTACACTTGATTAACGCGTAAGTGTTGGCAAGGCAGCTGAAGCGCTGCATTATGGGATCTGTAGTTTATTGTGTTACCAGCGCTTCATATACCGGGCCATTAATAACAATAATACAGTATATAAAATGATCTCGCCCTTGAGTTTGACACATATGGACTAAATAGAACTTGAAAAGATATATTTTTCAAATGTGATCGCAATTCAGATAGAGTTGGCACTACAGCCTGCATGCCTCAATAAGTCATCCTCCCTCGCTCTTACTTTTTACCGTTCATCTAATGAATACACTGAGTATGGCTTTACCAAAACAATCATTGATGGCGAATAAAGTATCCATTATTCGAGTATGTAGATCGGGATATATATATATACATATATATATACCAGCGTGTCAGCGAGAAGTAGTGTGTTAAAAAGCTAGAAAAGAAAAGGGAACATTTTAAAAATAGCGTAACATGACTGTCAATATACAGTATTTGTTTTGTGAGTGTTACTGAGTGTTGCTGTCATCAAGGATTTGATTATCATTATTTCTTTCAATCAGGTTCGTATTTGTAGGATGTGTTGTGTTCAAGTTACATTCCGTGTTTGTCAATCGTTGTAAAGATGACAGGTTTCATTCATCGATTCGTTTCTTACTGCATCAATAAACAGCTCGTCTTCTTCTTTATCTGAGACCTGACACACTGCATGCACGGGTTTTTTTTACACTGTCTTCCTTTAGCGGGACATTGACTTTTTCCAACGTGTGCTTTGTTTCCGCAGTAGTTGGATTTATGAATATGCTTATCAGGCGCTTCATATTTTTGCTGCCTTTTCAATTGTGTAATTCGGTTTTGTTCAGCGCTCTTTGGAACTGTTGCTTTTATCTGTGCACTGCGTCAGTTCACGTGAGCCACTCGGTGTACATGCATCGAAGGTTCCCAGCTGTGCTGGTGCCATCTCGTTCTATGTCCATGGCTGTATTTAATGTTACCTTAGTCCTGGCACTTAAAACTTTCTCTCGCAGTTTCGCTGAGTTTGTGTCAAACACCACCCTGACCATCTCATCTTCCTCTCCATAAGCACAGTCCTTCACCCGTGAATATTTAGTGGAGTTTGCTATTGGATTGCCGCTGACGGACGGCCTTATATGGGCAGGCACTAAATTACAAACGCCAGCGCAGCCTGTCTATGAACTTAATTTAAAGTGTAGGTTTACATCGTGCTTTGTTTCAGTAGCAGAACTCATGAATATGGTTGTATTTGTCACTCGCTCGCTTCTTATTGTTTCGCTGCCTTCTCAATTATATAATGCATGTTTTCTTCAGCGCTTTTTTGAGGTCTTCCTGGTTTTCTATGTACTGCGTGATTACGTGGGAGGCGTGATGATGTCACACGAAACTCCGCCCCCATGGCGTTCAAGCTCATCTCCATTACAGTAAATGGAGAAAAACTGCTTCCAGTTATGACCATTACGCGTAGAATTTCGATATAAAACCTGCCCAACTTTTGTAAGGAAGCTGTAAGGAATGAACCTGCCAAATTTCAGCCTTCCACCCACACGGGAAGTTGGAGAATTAGTGATGAGTGAGTGAGTGAGTGAGTGAGTGAGTGAGTGAGGGCTTTGCCTTTTATTAGTATAGATATATATATATATTGTCGAGGATGCCAGGGGCGACAACCCGGCCGGGATACCTTGAAGGACCGGAAGTGGGCGTGCACCCATCTGGGATCACGTCGGGGCCTCCATCCTGGTTGCTTTGGGGGCCACGGGTAGAGGGCTTGGAAGCCCAACCCTGTAGGGACCCGTGGTCACCGCCAGGGGGCCCTAATGCCTTGGAGACCCTGGACCTCAGCACTTCTGCCACACCAGGAAGTGCTGGGGGGAAGAAGAAGAGGGACACCCGGAGAGCTTCCGGGAGAACAGCCGGCATTTCCGCCACACTGGGGCGTGTCCAGAGAGGAATGCCAGGAACCACCTGGAGCTCATCCGGGAGCATATAAAAGGGGCCGTCTCCCTTCATTCAGGGCTGGAGTCGGGTGGAAGCAGGACGAGGCAGGAGAAGAGATTATGGAGGTGGCCCGAAGAAAATGCATTGTGTGGCCAGGACTGTGTGGGGGTTTGTTATGCACTTGATCTTGTTGTAAATATGGTTGTAAATAAACGTGTGGTGGTGGAAAACAACATGTCCGCCTGTCTGTGTCCGGGCCGGGTCCACAATATATATATATATATATATATATAGTATATATATAAAGTACAGGCCAAAAGTTTGGACACACCTCCTCATTCAATGTGTTTTCTTTATTTTCATGACCATTTACATTGGTAGATTCTCACTGAAGGCATCCAAACTATGAATGAACACATTATATGAATGAATGAACACACTATATATATATATAGTGGAAGCTGTCCCACACATTTATTCATTTCCTATTATTTACAACACCGCACACAACCCAGTGCTCCTGCACCAAGCACCCACAGTCCAGAGCTTTCAACAATGATGCCTCTTCCTCTGACCGCCTCCACTCCTCTCCTCCAGGCTTCGTCCTCTTCCACCCGACTCCAGCTGTCGAACGGAGGGAGGCAGCCCCTTTTATCTTCACCCAGGTATGGCAGAAGTGCCAGCTGTGCACCCGGAAGCACTCTGGGTGTCCCTGGTCTTTGTCCCCCCGGCAGTTCCGGGTGTGGCAGAAGTGCTGAGGACCAGGGCTCTCCAAGCATCTGGGTGCCCCCTGATGGTGACCACGGGCCCCTATAGGGTTGAGCTTCCATGCTCCTTTCCCATGGTCCCCATAGCCACCAGGGTGGTCGCCCCCTCGTGGTGCAGAGGAGGCGTAATCCCTCTTCAGGTTCTTCCAGGAATCCCGGCTGGGTATATATATCAGTTGAGTTACTATAGGGATAAGTAGTGTAATCATGGCAATTGTGCTGAGGCACATGGAGCTGGTTGGCCCACAATGAATAAATAGTTGTTGGTTTGCAAGACTTGATTATTAATATGTTCACCTACTTTACATCATCTGTAAACTTTATGATGATGTTATCTTTGTGGGAGGCGACACATTCGTGGCTGAACAGGGTGTAGAGGATGGGGCTGAGGACGCATCCCTGTGGGGTGTCTGTGTTTGTGATAATGGTGGCTGAAATCCTATTGCCAATCCTGACAGGATTAATTGCGGAGGCAATTAAATAAATTTTAGGTTATATTGTAAAACCTGTTGAATACAAATTAATGAACAGCATGCTTATGCTATATAATGCACTAGTGAGACCAAAGCTGGCTTACTTTGTGCAGTTCTGGTTACCACAGTGCAATAAAGAAATAGCAGCACTTGAAGCTGTGCAGAGGAGAGCAACCACGGGCATCCCAGGACATAATGATATGTCCTACTGTGACAGACTCAGAGAGTGGGGACCTAATCCAAGTCTTCTAAGCATTGATAAAGTAGTTTCAGCAAACTTCTTTCAGCTTAAGGGTGAATTATAGGGTACTTGAGCACATCAGTGGAAATTACAGGGCAACGCATTAAGGTCTGAAGCCAAAAGCAGTTCTGTATTCAAAGAGGCGTGGGACTCTGGAACAAACTACTGTGCCATGTAGCTGAGGCAGAAAACTTGACATACTTTAAGAATCATCTGGATGCAATATTGGATCATCTTAGCTGTTAATTAGACAAATGGGCATGATGAGTTGAGTAGTCTCCTCTCATTAGTCAAATTTCTTTTGTTCTTACGTTGTTATGAAAACGTTGCTCTTAAAATAACTTTTGTTCTATCAACTTTGTAGGCTATGATCAGAAATGTACATATTTCTCTTAATATAAAATAAAAAATCCTACAGCATTTATTTTAAAAACTCTTGATGACAATGTAGAGTATCAAGATTGTGAAAATGCCAATAGCAGTAATTCCATACCCACATTACTACTGTGTATAACAATGCATTGATATTCAGAAAAACAGGCAGATTAAATTGCATTAATGTCGGAATGTTATTTGAATGATTAAAAACTGCTTTACAATTAAAAGTATTTTTTATATTACATCAGTATTTTAAACTGCAGAATTGTGCATAAACACATACAGAACAATTGCTTTGAAATTCTCTGGGATCAGTCCTGAAACCAATCCAAAGTGGAAAAATGAGCTTTAAGTTAAGATAATATTTTAAAGTAATAAGCATAAAACTTTTAAATAGTCTGAGCTATTCTTCATAACATATTTGTAAAAAAATGTGGACTAATAACATCTTTCATCCTGTGGCAGCATTTGTACTAGACAAAGAAAATGCTTGAATGAAACTTTTTCCTAATTAGAGATTGTCTAATTATTACTGTGAAGGTTTTCAAATGCAGAATAACACGCTATGCTTAATGTTCAAGTGGGAATACCCTATAGGCAAAAATTAAACAGATTTCTCTTATCTAATTTGTGATCATACACATGATTAAATCTTAATTACAATAGCCAACTTTAAAGTAAAGTATGTCTTTTTGCTATTTGATAATACTAATTTTATTGTGCTTGCAAGGAAAAAATATTTTAAGGCTATCTGATATATGTATGCATAAGATGTTTTATATATTTGTTCATTTTTGTCACAAAGGCATAATAAAAAATTAATGCGAGTAAAGAAAAAAGGGCGGGGTATTACAAGGAGAAATCAAAGCTTGTTCATCAGTACCAATGTAAAGAAAGGTGAACTGCCTGTAGTTTCTGTTTAATGCATAGATTCCCTGTTGCTTCACAAAGGTTATAACTGTGGTGAAACACCGAATTTTAATGGCATGTAATGCTAACGCCTTTTAACTATGTAATAGTCTACATTACAAATATTCCATTTTAAAACTTTATTCTGGAGAGGGTCGTGGTGGTAACAGGCTGAGCAGCATGCACTTGATGTTCATTTCACCAAAAGCCACCTCCCATTCCTTCTGGAGAACAATAGGCACTTCCAGGAGAACCAAGATTTATAATATCTTCTACAAACCTTGGGTCTCACTGTAGTAGGCCTTTCTTTATATAGTGTACTAACTTTAATGTGGTTTCAGGATCAACAAAAATCCAGACATTATATTCACTTTATCCTCTTACTGGCTGTTTCTGAGGTGAAATGACTTCGAGGAAGCCGTACAAAGACTTGTTAAGGCTTGAATGACATTTGGTCCTTTATGCTAGTCTAAAATATCAGACCTCTGTCACATCCATTGCTCTCTTTCCAAATCAAAGTTGAACTACTTCCCCATGAAGCTGTTGGGCACATGGCAGAAAGGTGTGTGTCAAATTCCTCTTTGGATTTTATCCTAGACCAAAATGTTGTCTATAATTGTAGTATATAAGGATGAATTCAGACAAATCAAAACAGACAAAGAAAAACAGGCAGTTTGTAAAAAATACAATAAAAGACGCACTGTAGATTTTAAGAATGTCAGAATCAAGAACAAATACTAATAGAGCGTATTCTACAGGAAGAACATGCACAATAAGGAATGGTTCCTTTAGTCATACCAAAAGATAACATCCACACATTTCAAATTACACCCAAATCACTTGACTGCTTGATATAAAATTGCACATAACTGCATTTTGAATGTGAGGTTAGCTTCATACACAGAAGTAGCAGCAGAAGATGGAGGATACAGGACATATAAAAAGTATTCACCCCTCTAGGATGTTTTCACATTTTATTGTTATACAACATTGAAGAACAGTGGATTTAATTTAGCTTTTTTGACATTGATCTACAGAAAATTTTCTGTTTATTGTCTGAATAGAGATCTCTGCAAAGTGGTGTGAATTAATTACAAATCTAAAACACAAAACAATGGATTACATAAGTGCTCACACCCTTCAAGTCAGTATTTAGGAGATACACCTTTGGCAACCATGACAGCCTTGAGTCTGTGTGCACAGGTCTCTCTCTATTAGCTTTACACATCTGGACACCACAATTTTTCCCCATTCTTTTTTGCAAAACTGCTGAGCTCTGTCAAATTCAATGGGGGATTGTAAATGAATAGCTTTTTTCAAGTCCAGTCCCAAATTCTCCATTGGATTGGACTCTGGGCTCTGACTCTGCAGGATTTTCACACTGTTGTTTTTAAGCCATTCTGTCATAATCAGATCCAAGTACATTTGTAGACAATTAATTGAAACTGTTTGACTAGAAAACAGGCAAACTTCTTTGAATTCATTGTGTTACTTCTAAAATCAATGAGCTCCACCAGTGATGGTTTAGTGGTGTCATATTAAAGGGGATGAACCCTCATGTAATCCATTATTTTGTGTTTTATATTTGTAATTAATTTAGAGCACCTGTGAACTGTCCAGATGTTGCTCCTGCCTTGTGCTCAATGATTGGATTGGAATTAGAAACACAGAAACTGGAAAATAATAGCTACCTCAATTCATATAGTGGAATTATGTTCAGAAAGTCTTGTTTGACATGTTGTTATTATGCTATGTAACAAATGGCTGTTTTCTTTGTCTACCTACATCGTAAAGCATTCATAATTTTGTTTCATTGGTAAACAGCTTTTCATCATGTTTCACAAAAATTCAATGATTTGTATAATAGAAATGCTGAGCCATCACAGAATAAAAGAAATCTGACACACTACATTTCATATCTGAAAAATGATAAATTAATGGTTATGTAACTTCAGTAAGAAGATCTGTAAACATTGAAAAATATAAATGGGGTACTTTTAAGATTCATTTAATTCCTAAGCTGTCCTCTCACTTGTAGTTCCTGATTAGCCTTGCATTTATGATACATAATAACGCATAACCTTGTAAAGGGGATACTGAACAGACTTTTGTAATCTTCTTGTCATTTATTAATAGTTTTTGTTTAGATTCACAAGGCAAATTATAATTAAGTTTAAATAAGCCTCTAGAAAACACATTTACAAAAACAAAATATAATAATAATTTGACTGACGCACATTGTGTTATTCATTGTTAATTTTTGTATTGGTTTGTAAGAATGTTACAAATAGATTGTTTTCTTATAGTTAGGCGGAAAATAATTCTCTTCCACAAGCACATTCAACGCTATCAATAACATTAAAGTGTATTGTACAAATTCACAAAATGATTGTGGAGCAGAGCAATATTGGAACTGTAAAACAAGGTTTAATTTTCTTTTACAATCATAACCCACTTTACATTTTCACTTTTTAAAATATATCTTCTGTCATTTAAGTAACAACAGTGGAATTGTTAGCCGATAAAATATTAAGAAAAACTAAGTTACTAGGGTGACAAGATATTTTGCTGCGTTATTTTTCTCTTGTTACTGTAATTACAGGGAGAACAATCTATGACATGTACATAGGAGAATAATTTGATTTTGTCTGAGATGGCAATATAAAGGCCGTAACCTGTTGCAAAACTGACACTTAATGGTTTTTGTATTTTCCCTTCACTTCACTACGCATTAATGAGAAGTTTTCAACAATGCCATGAATACAACCGCAAATATTTCTCAAACATATACCGGTTCTCGTGCCTCTTTTGTGCTCATGTTTATGGAAATAGAGTCTGACTAATATTGCTTTTTTTGTTAACGCTTTTTATCTTTTGTCGATTGGTATTTCTTTTAATAATATAAGTGTGGGAGATGAACCTTGGACTATGAATCACTACTTTTCTGCTTGAATGCAAGCCCTTCATTAAAACTGCAGCCTGCTTCATGCATGTGTGAATTGAAGTATCCATCAATGTAACAGATAGAAATCTCTCAGCATGAGTGATTACCATTAAAAAGTTGAAAAAATAAATGGGCAATGAACAAGAGAAATATAATGCCCAGCTAATGTAAAATCACTTACAAACTGCTGCTTGTCAGCTAGAGTAACATAGCTTTGTTGTATTAGCCTACAGCAGATTATTATGGCTTTCATGGACTGATGTGTTATTGTTCTGTTCTCTTTTAAACGAATGGAGAAAGGAAAAAAGGACTTACTATGTACTGTGTTGCAGCTTTGTGACTTTTAAATAATTATAATTCCAAGAGCTGTTTTCTGTATAGCACAGTATTACAAGTATATTTCATGAACTGTTGCTAAGCTTGAGAATAATCTATACTAATAAAAGGCAAGCCCTCACTCACTCACTCACTCATCACTAATTCTCCAACTTCTCGTGTAGGTAGAAGGCTGAAATTTGGCAGGCTTATTCCTTACAGCTTACATACAAAAGTTAAGCAGGTTTCATTTCGAAATCCTACGCGTAACAGTCAACAATGTCCGCCATGTTGAACTTTCTTATTCATGGCCCCATCTTCACGAAATTTGGTAGGCGGCTTCCCTGTGCTAACTGAAACCAATGTACGTGCTTATTTCGGTGGTATGTACTGTCAGCCGCCATATTGAACTTTCCAACGTCACTAATTCTCCAACTTACAGTGTAGGTAGAAGGCTGAAATTTGGTACTTATTTTGGTGGTATGATGCCACTGTCGGCCGCCATATTGAACTTTTCAATGGTCTTTGTTACTTATGGGCCCATCTTCAAGAAATTTGGTACGCGGGTTCCCAACGCTAACTGAATCCTACTTACATACATATATATGTCCATAGCTTGCAGCTCGGTTACCGTGTGAGGCGTTGGGTCCCCCATCCCAACGCCTCCCATGTTGTTGGCTGCCTGCCTATATAAGGCCGCCCGTCGCTCCAGTCTCTACATTCCCTTCCTTGCTTCGCCACGGGATTCACGTCTCCCTGCTGATAACTACAGCCTTTTTATTTAATCCACGACGTCTCCGCTGTTTTATTGTTCATTTATTATGATTATAGTTATTGTGTAGGTATTTTACACTTATTTTACATTGTTCAGGTACCCATTTCCTTTATCATTTCAACTGTACCCCCATTAACATGTTTATCAAAGTGATCACCATCGATTAAAGAACTGTCACTTACCGAGTGGTTACCATGCCCGGAGATGGCACCTACCTTTTCCATTCTCTTTGTTACATATTGCACACCCATATCAGGCTCACTCTTGATATCCGGAGGAACATTGTGTCTTATGTATTGAATGACTGGGACAAGGTGTGGACTGATGACGGTACAGGAGATAATTATTCTACACAGGAGCACTAAAAGAGTAAAATGCTTAATCCCTTCACCTATGCATCTGCATGTCAGTTGATGGCTGCCGGTGAATTGTTTGGTTGTCGCTTTCAAGTGTACTGAAATGGCCAAATATTTTACACCTTTTGACAACTGCCTATGCCTCTTAAACATCTTAGATTGACAGGTGACAATTTCAGTAGTGGACACTTTGATGTTTATGAATGTTTAAACTCTCAAAAGCTGGATGTGAAGTTATTGATGAAACCGGTTGTATACTTACAACGCTTGACAGATGCCGAATGTCTCTTCAACACAAGTCCTACAAATACTGTCGTAATTGAAACAAACCATGAAAATTAAACCGATTATGACAGCAGCAATCCAAGCTGTGAGATTTGAAACAAGATTACTATTCACATGGCCAACTGTACGTTGCATGCTCAAGAGAAAGCTCAGCGCACAGCTTGGTCATATTACAACCGGAGGGCCGAACTCACAATGTTGTATACCAAGAGATCCTTAACAAATAATTATTGGTATATTTTTCCTCAGTTTAAAAAGGTTTAATTTTCTTCTTAATAAAAATTTTAAGGCAGTACTTCGCCGCTGCGAAGCGTGGGTATTTTGCTAGTGGAAAATAAAACCACTTCTGTTTTTTGCTCTTTTACAATGAGACTGATGAATACAGACTTGCCATGGTACTTTTTACCCATACAGGGGTCGATGTATTATCATTTTCAGAGTATAAAGTGAGCATTGTGGTAAAGTATGTTAAGAGGTCCATGGAAGTGCGTGGTTTTTTTAGTTTAAACAGTGCACTCCGGCTCAGTGAATGTGTGGCCTTGGCCGAGCGGCCACAGGGTGTCGATGGGGAAATTGGCTGATAACTCATTAAAGTACACATGTCTTAGACATGTCCTCATTAGCTATTAAAGAGCCCAAGCTGGATAGACAGGAGAACAAGAAAGGAAGTAAAGAAAGAGGGACCTGGGGTTAAACCAGAAGGAAAGAACAATGGAAAGAAGAGATACGGTCATGGCAGAGTAGGTACTGTAATGAGGAGGCAAAGAAGTGGCCCCGGCTGGAGCAAGTGGATGACACTCATGGGGCAGGGTCGCTCCCACTGAGAAGTTCTGTGAAGCAGGAGGGACCAACTTTTTTGCACAACTCCAACTGAATGTCATGGGACAATGGCAAGAAGGCTTGTGGGTTTCCCCTTTGAATGCCTAGGGATGGTGGTGGAAACTTGAGCCAGACTGAAGAATGACTGTGTTTACCAGTGGACGTCTTCCCTTGCTGCAGAGACCTTAAGGGTGGGAAGAGGAGATGTCAGTTTGAGATGGATTCACTGCTGCTCATGATGGTTTTATGAACAGGTTCTGACTGTGATTTTTAGCGTTTGATTTTAAGCTGTTTATGGATTACTAGCAGAATACCCGCGCTTCGCAGTGGAGAAGTAGTGTGTTAAAGAAGTTATGAAAAAGAAAAGCAAACATTTTAAAAATAACGTAAGATGATTGTTAATGTAATTGTTTTGTCATTGATATGAGTGTTGCTGGCATATATATATATATATATATATATATATACACACACACAGACACATATATAAACATATATATACATATACATATATATACACATACTGTATATATACACACACATATATATACATACTGTATATACAACATATACATATCTACATATATACTGTATATACACATATATATACAAATCTACATATATATATCTACATATATATATATATTAGGGGTGGGACTCGATTAAAAAAATTAATCCAATTAATTAGAGGCTGTGTAAGAATTAATCTTGATTAATCGTAAATTTGCCCCAAATCGCAAATGTTTTTTTTTTTTTTTTTATTTAAAACGGTTTTAGTGGGCGACAGAATCAAATAATAGACATGGACATGAATATTGTAAACTGAAGCTGTTTTAATTTCTGAAAAAAAAGCCTTTAAACTGCATTTGAATTCAAAACAGAAACAAAAATATCATCCCTGGTTAAAATTGGGCAGACTTAAAAATAAAGTGGTAGTTTAAGTACTTTAAGTACATTTTCAGAATAGTATTGTCTTTAAATAATAATAACCAAAATTTCACCATAAAGTGCAGTTTTCTTCTTAAAAAATAAGTCAGAAACATAAAAGGTAATTTGACCAGCTTACTCTTTAAACTCTGAGTAACATTAGCCAAAATTATTTTGTACATTAGGCTAAAACAGTGTGATCATTGAACATTTTGTAATTAGATGTATTTAGAATTACTAACGGTCACGGAAGTCCAATGATCCCCAGTAAGAGCCACAAAGTCCGCTTTCTGTAATGCATCTAATTTTGCTTGCTTTTCAGTGTGCACAAAACCATGCTTTTATCAAGGCTTCTCGGGAAGTCGAAATGATCAGTCGTAGGAACGCTTTATTCCGACTCTAACATTTTTGTAGCTGTGATGTGTGCATCAGTGTAATGGATGTACCAGGAAATCATGCATTGACAAAAGTTCCCGTTTGCTTGGAATTGAAAGTGTGATTAAATGCGTTATTTTTAACGTTATGGAGTACATGCATCAAGCTTCTCAGCTGTGCTTGTGCTAAGAAAGGGAAAATTTTAAAAATAACGTAACATGATTCTCGTTAACCTAATATTTTTCATACGTCCCAAACCAAGGAGATCGAAGGTAAAATGAATTGGGTAGCGCATACATAGTCAGTACACCCTCTCGAATCGAACCTCGAATGTCGGCGTTAGAGGCTTAAGACTCTACAATTAGCCACAGTGTGTGTCTTGTCTATGCTAAAGTATGTATTGTAGATCGGGTATATATATACATTTATATATATACCTGTGTATCGCAGTGGAGAAGTAGAAGTTATGAAAAAGAAAAGGGAACATTTTAAAAATAACGTAACATGATTGTCAATATACAGTAATTGTTTTGTGAGTGTTATTGAATGTTGCTGTCATCAAGGATTTGATTATCATTATTTCTTTCAATCAGGCTCGTATTTGTAGGATGTGTTCAAGTTACATTCCGTGTTTGTCAATCGTTGTAAAGATAAGAGGTTTCATTCATCGATTAGTTCCTTACTGCATCAATAAACAGCTTGTCTTCCTTTTATCTGTGATGTGACAAACTGCATGCACGGGTTTTTTTACACTGTCTTCCTTTAGCAGGACATTCACTTTTTCCACCGTGTGCTTTGTTTCCGCAGTAGCTGCACTTATGAATATGATTCTATGTATAAGGCGCTTCATATTTTTTGCTGCCTTCTCAATTGTGTAATTCGGTTTTTGTTCAGCACTCTTTGGAACTGTTGCTTTTGTCTGTGCACTGCGTCAGTTCACGTGAGCCGCTTGGTGTTCTTGCATCGAAGGTTCCCAGCTGTACTGGTGCCATCTCGTGTAATGTCAGCTAAGACCCGGCACTTAAAACTTTCTCTCGCAGTTTCAATGAGTTTGTGCCAAACACCACCCTGACCATCTCATCTTCCTCTGCATAAGCACAGTCCTTCACACGTGAATATTTACCGGCAGTGTTTGTATTGGATTGCCGCTGATGGACGGCCTTATATGGGCAGGCACTAAATTACAAACGCTAGTGGTAGCCTATGAACTTAATTTAATATAAACTTACGGTTCACGCCGTGCTTTGTTTCCGCAGTAGCTGTACTTATGAATATGCTTGTATGCATCATAATGTTTTTCTGCCTTCTCAATTGTGAAATGGCGTTTTGTGCTGATCGCTGTTTGGAGTTCTTCCTTGTGCTCTACGTACTTACATAGGAGGCGTGATGATGTCACACGAAACTCCGCCCCCCGCGGCCATCTCCAACTCAAGACTCCATTACATTATATGGGGAAAAATAGCTTCCAGTTATGACCCTTATGCGTAGAATTTCGAAATGAAACCTGCCCAACTTTTGTAAGTAAGCTGTAAGGAATAAGCCTGCCAAATTTCAGCCTTCTACCTACACGGGAAGTTGGAGAATTAGTGATGAGTCAGTGAGTGAGTCAGTGAGTGAGTGAGGGCTTTGCCTTTTATTAGTATAGTATAGTAAAATCAAGCGGGGCTACATAGGTAGTGTTGTCAAATGTCAGTACTGAGTGCGTCTTGTTTCCATTTTCCCGTTTGCTGTTTATGTGTGTGTATCAGTAAATGCGATAATGGAAGAAGACCACAGCCTCAAACAGGGAAAACACCTGTTTACAATTAATCAATTACAGCCACCACAGGACTATTTAAGCCATTAGGGGGGAAGAGAGAAGGGGAGAGGAGAGAGAGAGAAGAGAAGAGAAGGGAAGGGAAGGGAAGGGAAGGGAAGGAGACTTTTTCATTTCCCGACCACGAGCTATCTGTACCTGCCGTATTCCACCTCGGCATTTCATCCAGTTTGTTTTTCAATTCGCCGGACTGACTTCAATATCCTCATCATGAGAGATCCCGGGGTCGGACTTCATCATCCACCATGCACCGAGGATCCATGGTGAGGCTGTTCTATTTTGTTCTGGGAAAATCAAACGACTCATTTACCATTAGTTCAACCATATTCAGGACAGTTTTTATAACCGGACTCAAGTTCATGATCATTTCTGTTTCATTTTTGTTATTTGTGTTGTTTGTTATATGTTACAGGGCCAAGGGAGGGTTTTGTTGTATTTATATATGGTGGTGTCTCGTTGTTGATGTGGTGAAGGGATATTTATATTTAAGTTTCTTTCTATTTTTGCATTTGTCTTGTTGTTTTGTTTAATACATTTAATCAGTATAATTTTACATATCTGCTTTTGTGAGTTTATATTTACACCGTCGATTGTGGGGGGGAAAGTGTACTTTGTTAGAGGTACGGTTTGATAGTTAGATTCATCTCAGTAAATTATCCAGGCCACAGGTCTTGGAGGTGTAGCTGCCGGCTGGGTAAGGGGTCGGCCGTTACATGTTTGCTGTGTGTCAGACATCTGGCAGCAGTATTATGACCTTGTTGTAATCTATTGATACTTTAGAGAAGAAATCCTTTAACTGATAGAGACTGCTGATGACCCATACTGGAATGAAAGAAATCAACATCTATCCACTTTATTTTATTTTCTATACATCGTAGGATGTTGATTGAGAGCCTTGAATGATGGTTTGCTAACTTGAGGTTAACACTGGAGTCAGGCAAATTATCTGGACTACCCATTTATAGTTTGAGTTCTAGAACAATGATGCAGGGAACATGTTGGATAAATTGTATATTTTAACACTGAATAGTGTGAATGCCATATCCATTGGGCAGGTATCCTGACTAGGACAGAGGACAATTGCTTGCCTGACCAGGATGCCATGAGAATAAAAAATGGATGGATAGGCATGCTGGCTGGGTTGGTTGTCAGTACTTTTCTCACTCAGGAGGTCATAATGGAAAAACTGTGTCTGTAAGTACAATCCCCACAAAACCCGATTGACAGCAGAAAAAGATATTTTTATTTATGTGGCAGCGCTATAAGGTTAGCATGATAGAAAACAGCATGGTAGGAATGATCACCTTCAATGAATTCTTCCAATTCTATGTGTTGCCATTAAGATTGAAGAACACTGGAGTTTATTTTTAATGGAACAAGTTCTAAGGGGGTTATGTGACAGCCTGGGTTGCCTCCATGGTCCTTGGCAGCTTGAACACGCAATCATTGACGAGACCAAGGATGAGTCATGTAAATAAGGACACATAGTCAGCAAGAGGTTGGTGAAAAGTGGTCAGTGCTTTTATTCACAAATAAATAATCTATACCAATGAAAGTCCACAAATTAAAATCCAAGAATTATTAAAAATATAAAACTGGGATAAAAGCATGTAGTCATCAGGTCCTTTTGCTTGTCCTTTTCCCCAGCATGTCTTTCACTCAATGTCTCCCCAGCTCACCCAACAGTTTGGTCAGCTGGTGGAGACGCCAGACGTTGTAGTTCCAACTTGAATTGGGTATTGAGATTTGACAGGATTAACTGACTGTTAAATCACCAAGGAAAACTTCAGAAGGCAGAAAAAATGGTCAAAGGTAAGGTGGTGAGTATTAAGAACAGAAAGGGTGAGCTACAATATACAGAAAGTGAAGTAGTAAGTGATCTAAACTTGCATTTCCCTGAAGTTTACATGTGAAAAAATCCAAAAATTAATAAGGACTACTAAGGAGGTACTATAGTGACTTGGAAATTGTAGAGGGAGACATACTGCTCATAATCAAAAAGGTTGAAATCTAACAAATCATCAGGACCAGATACCATTTATACTTGAATACTTAAGGATGTTAGTAGGTACAGATACAGGTGGAATCCCGTTTTTAAGAAATTCATGGGATCATAAAAATATTTTGTTATAATGGAAATTTCATTATAACAAATATGGGGAAAATAAGTATACCATTGTGGCCTGGGTCACTGGCAATTCAAAATCTCTAATGGCAGCAGCACAAGGGCCACTCTGTTATGTCTAGTAAACAGCAAACCAAGGGCAACGCAATTGGTTGTCTTCTGCAGAGTCAAGTTTAACACGTAACGTTCTTGTCGCAAGATGTTTGGAACATTTCACACTGGCCTTTGACCTGTTATTCCTCACACTCTCCTGGTCACCCACAATGGTGATTCCGAGCTGCTGGTGCACTAACCTGAAGATGGGAGCTAAAGCAGAAAGATTGCCACTGTGTTGCAGCTCCTATTTTGTGTGCTTGAGTACTGAAGTAACAGCTCCTGTTTTGAATGAAGTCTTGAGACTGTACCTGGGTTTTCTACTGTGTACAGTAATAAAGTACCTGTATTTTCCTTGGAAACCTGGACTCACCTTCCTGCCTCTCATGCAACTCTGTGATCCAAGCTTGACAATACCTGCAAAAAATGTTTCATTTGAAAATGAAACATTACATGTAACTTTTTTATATATATAAATACAGTGTGAGACTTTTGAACTCTTTTGAGACCTTCCCCAACGAAGACATACAGAAGCGCGACTGTCACGTCTGTTAAGGGTTACTTGTCTGTTGCCAAAGCAACCTCAGAGTCACAGCGCCACAGGAACAACTACAAACTGACTGCTGCCATGTGCAAAGTGCCAGTCACCCGATGGGTGATGCAGGGAACATTATAATGGCCACTGATCTGGCCCTGGCCCTGCCTGTATGCTGTGTCTGTGTATAGTAGAATGGTAGATTCCACTACAATAAATAAGCTTGCTGTTCCTGTTTAGAGTTGAATAAAGCTGTTTTTGCTAAAGTACTGAGACTCAACCTCATCTTTGGGGTGCAAGACACAGATTCATGCAGCACAACAGCTATGAAAACACAATGAAAATGAGATTTTTTTTTCAGCATAAATTGACACCTTTTCTAATTTTTTTTCTTCATCGCAATGGAATCTTTGAGAAATGCTATGAAACAGTACAGTTTCCACACATGACACAACTACCCACGAGGATGCTCAGTATAGCACTGACAGAATTCGGCTATGTGTATGATGTCATGCCCACACTCTTGCCAAGACTGCTGGAGACCATAAATTTCACAACAGCGTCTCTTTCTGTTGCTGGCTTCCCAAGGCTCATCAAAAGTATAGGCACAGCATTAAGCATTTTTTCAGTTGCATTCATTGGTGGCCATTTTTGGTTGAAAAAACATTTTTGTACTGAAATTTACATTTTATTTAACAAAATCCACTAAACATGATGTTGTATGAACATTTGTCTGTGCCAACAAAAAGTTTGTTATTCTGAAAATTTTGTTACTTTGGTATTTGCTAAATTAGGATTAGATTTATATAAATCCTTGACTTGTATTTTTAGAACATCTCTGTACAGTGAGTTAATTTCTAAAGAAAAGAAGCTACCAAATAATATCCTACTATATAAAAGGGGTGATCAGTCTAGTCCAAGTAACTAAAGGCCAGTAAGCCTGACATACATTACAGGTAAATTAATCAAATCAATTATTAATGAATGGATTTAGATGCAAGTGTCAAGAAAGGATGTATCAGAGAATGCACAATGTAAGAGTGGATATCAAATTGGCTCAAACAGAGGAAGAAAAAGGTTATGGTCAGAGAAACATATTAAGAATTCTCTGATGTTAAAAGTGATGTCCCTCAAGGGTCAATGCTGGAACAGATATTATGTTTAAAATACATAAAGAATCTAAATAAGAATAGAAGCAACAAACTGGTATATTTTGCAGATGATACCAAACTAGATGGAAGGTCTGTGATGGCACTGGCTTTAAAAAGAAACAGTGCAGTTTAGCTCAGGGTACTGGTTACAGGTGTGTGGACGTGTGGCAGAATAGCACCAGGGCTGCTAAGGGAGATGCTTGCATTCACATGCTGACACACAAAGTCTGACCAGTTTCCTTTTTAGCGCTCTGGTGTAGATAATTAAGCACTTGGGCATCCCAAAATTTAAAAGGAGAGGCTGAGCAGTATAGTGGGAAGACTGGAGAATAAAGAATGAGGACTTCAAAGCAAGATCAGGAGATCAACTAAAAGAGAAGGCAGAGTGGTCAGGCCCCTGAGAGGGAGCAAAGGCAACGGCGCTCCAAGAGACGTCCCTTCTGAGCTTTTGTGGAGGAGCTGGGATTTGTATTGGCCCTCTCGAGATCTAGGTAACACAATACAGCTTATGTGATGATGGAGGTTCAGCTATGCATATCAGCCAAAGTCGAAGCAGGCAGGCAGAACGGGATTCGATTGATGGTAACTACAGTTGTTTGCATTGCCTTCAGCTGAGTGGACTCACTGAGGTGATCTGGAGTGACAGACAGAGAGAGAGAGAGATGTGTCTATCTTGCTGAGGAGTCTTTTATCTGATGCTTGGGTGTATTTCACTTTTAGATTTTAATGTATTTTTAATCTCCAAGTGAGCATTGACTTTTATCTGGATTATTTCATAACCTATTTATTACTTTCTGAGCTGCACTTGATTATTTTTATTTTTTTCATACCCTTGCACTGTGCACTTTGGCTATTCAAAACTTGTTGTTGTCTCTCACTCACTGCTGTGCCCATCTGGGTTATGAACTACTAGGAGTTCATGTGTACAGTTTAATTACAGGTATGGCACCTGGACATTGACCCCTGATACTGATTATGAAGAATCAGCTAAATTGTTACAGAGTGATCTGGGCACTTCTTTGGTAGACACAGTACACAGTTCTCTTCGGAGAATCCTTGGTTACCGCTGGTTTGACTTTCTGTCACAGAGTCCCAAATGAGGCACATTACCTGCATTGTGAGGGAGCATCAGTTGTGGCACTACAGTTATGTGGCACGATTCCCAGCGGGTGATCCAGCTCACAGGATCCTCATTGTTGAGGACCCGAGCAGCTGGACCAGGCCAAGAGGATGCCCACATAATACCTGGATGCGGCAGATAGATGGTCATTTTCTGGGGATGGGACTGGACTAGGGGGTTTCCAAAAGAGGATCCCGAGCTATTTTGTCATGTGATGGAGGCAGCAACACACTGTACAAGTGCATGCTCCCCAACATGACCTATCCTAATCTGGACAACATACAGACATATTTGTGTTGATTTTAATGGATATATACAAGTATGTAATGTTTTACATGTATAAAATAGAAATGTTAGACATGAATACACAATGGGAGGTTTTAAACTTAAAGTACACTTCATGAGAAGGAACTAGAAGTCATAGTGGTCTATTCACTGTCTACATGAAGGCAGTGTATAAAAGCAATCAAGAAGGCTATTAGGAGTTTATTTTACTGTATGTAGCATGATACGTGGAGTACAACTCAAGGAAGGTTATGCTTAAGCTACAGGACACAGTAGGGAGTCCTTACTTGAGTACTGTGTACAATTTGAGTCTCCATATTACAAAAAAGTAGTAGAGTCCAGAGTACAAGTCCAGAGGAGAGTGACAAGGCTGATTCCAGGAGTTAAAGGAATAAGTTATGGGGAAAGCCTGAAGTAGCTGAACCTTCTCAGTTTAAGCAAACAGAGATGAAGTGGTGACATGATCAAAATATTTAAAATTATGAATAAACTTCATGGTGGAAACACAGGGTTGTTACTTTAAAATAAATAATTTTAACAAGAACACTGTGACACAGTTGCAAATTGCTAAGTGCAAATGTCGCACAAATGCTAGAAGGCTTTTTTTCACAAAAAAACTATAGAAATGGAATAAATTACCAAGTAGGGTAGTGCTTTAGTAACTAAGATCTCGACTTGATGTTATTTTCTCGAATCTAGGAGAAAAAGATTGCAGAGCTTGTTTGTTTGTAGAGCTGAATGGCCTGATCTCTTCACAGTTGTTCCATTATTCTAATGTTAATATATAGTATTTATCTTCAATGTATAATTTCAAAAGAACGTTTATAAAGTATCCTCACAGACAACCATGGACGATAACACACATTTTTCTGCCTATGGGTTAACTTTTCCGATGGTGCTTTTCCTTGTGTGCTTAAGACTGAGCCATTTCATTTATTAAAAATTCCATATTCTTACAAACTAGGCCAAATAATATAAATGGGAGAAACCTAAGAATTTCATCATTTTCTTTGCATGTATGCATCCACTGACAGTTTTGCTTCTAAGTAGCCACTTCATTTTCTCAATCTGAAAATAAACACAGAGTGTAAAGTTACATGCCTTTGTATGAAAGCCAAAGAGAGGGAGGGCATTGGAACTATAATTTATGAAAATTGTATTAACCTAAATTCATATTAATTAACTTCATTTACTCCTCAACTATTCAATAAGCAAATCTGGTATTTCCAGTTAGCCTAACTAGCACATCTATTGGGAATCTACAAGGAAAACAAAGTGCCTATGTGAAAACTCATGCAGACATGAGTTCAAGAGTGTTAACTCCAAATAAACAAAAATCAGACTCAAGATTTGAACACAGTGGATCTCTAAGGGAACAGTGCTACCTACTATACTACTCTGCTGCTTCACTTTAGTTTTATGTTTCTGTAGAAGCAAAAAAAAAAACCCTATAGATGAAACATTATGCAAAAGGCACAGAAAATCTACTTGAAGACGATGGCAGATGTGCTGTAAAGAATGCTTTAGTTGCTGTTATATGAATCCCACTTTGTTAACATTTGGCAGTAAATCCATTAATTGCTAGGATGCATCTGTCTAAATGATTACACAAAAAGGAAAGGAGTGTCTGATATTGAGCTTTCCTGAATAATATTTTCTGAAAGAAAGTCTGACAGATAATAATAGTTTACTTGATTGTACAAAAATGCTGCGTCTGCCTATTGAAAACAAGTGTGAAAGAAAACAATAGCGTGGGAGCTCGCTGTTTAAGGTATACTGTGAAACTAATTGGTAAGCAGGCACTTGGACAAGGTAGAAAGAAAAAAAAGACTCTTCTGATAATTGAAGCACATTTTTAGAGCAAGCTTTTCTTTGCTAGAGCAAGCTTAGGAAGGCATATTTTGCAGGTTTTATATTAAAAACTGTAGTGTAGGGAAGAATCACAGAAAATATCATTCTAAAACTAGAACACTGCAACATTGATCAGGAGCCATGCATCTATCATGAAAATACAGATAATTTATTAGAATTATACTTCTGAGGCAATGATTACAAGATGGTCTGTACAAAAATATAATTGATACAAAATATCTTAATATTTTAGATTTCTAAGAGTATAATGTTTTATTGTTCCTTCATTTAGTTTTAGTTTATTTTAAATATGGTCATGGATTTCGATCTTGAATGTTCTCTTGTATTTCCATTTTGTTTTTCCATTTAGTATGTGGTGGCCATTGCTTACATAATTCATCAAGCAAAACACAGAGATTTGTGCAGATGCAATTAAAAGGGCAAATAAAATATTAGATTATATTGTAAAAACTGTTTAATATAAATAACGATGTGTTATGCCAGACTCCAAGATCAGGCTGTTTCTAATGAGTTTGCACGCAGTTTGTGTGAGGAACTTTCAGATCTGGGTACAATTGCTGATCCTAATGTGATGTGGGAGACCTTCCGTGACAAGAAGGAGGTGTTTCATCTTGCAGGGCACCCTGGGTATCATCAAGAGGAGATGCAGCGTACGGCTCAATGACAACTCTGGTCTGCATCGGGAACTGAAAAGGATGGCTATAAGGGCTCTGAGGGCAGATAAAGAGGCGTTTATTAGAGGAATCTGTGAGCAAGTGACGCACCATCTGTGGTCTAGCAACCCACATCCTGCTTACAGAGGAATCGAAGCATTATGCACAACTGAATCTGTTCCTCGGGGAGTTGCAGTCAGGGCAGCTGATGGAATGGTCCTTACAGATGCCACTGCAGTTGTGACCCGCTGGGCTGGCTACTTTGAGCAGTTGTTCAAAGTTTATCCTCCGGCTAGAATGTTGGATATCTCTGGGACCACGGTTCTTGAGGCTGATCCTCCAATTAGCTGTGAACCACCCAATCTCACTGAGATTGCACAGGTGGTGAGCCAGCTGAGGGGGGAAAGGCTGCAGGGATCTGTGGTATCTAGGGTGAACTTCTACAGGCTGGGGGTAAGGCTGTCCTCCTGGCAATGCAAGCAATCTTTGCTTCCATTTGGGAGACTGGCATCATCCCAACTGACTGGAAAACGGGACTTGTCATCCCTATCTGGAAAGGTAAGGGTGATTACCTGGATTGCAACAACACTGCTCTCGGTGCCAGGTAAGGTTCTTGCTAGGGTCATCCTCAATAGGATCTGTGATCACTTGCTCACCTACCAGTGACTGGAACAGTCTAAGAAGTCTACCATCGATTGCATCCTGGCACTGAGGGTTCTCACAGAGCTCAAATGCGAATATCGGCAGAGTTTCTTTGCAGCCTTTGTCGATTTTCGCAAAGCATTTGACTCGGTTGATCAAGCTGCCCTGTGGGACATCCTGAGGGTTCGCGGGATCCCCTCGAGGTTGCTGGATATCATGGCTGGCCTGTACACTGGTACTGTGAGTGCTGTGCAGAGTGGAGGCGGGACCTCTGCGTTGTTCCCAGTTGATTCTGGGGTTTGTCAGGGGTGTGTTCTTGCTCCTACTCTGTTCAATGCTTGTATGGACTGGGTGTTGGGCAAGGTCATGGGGTCCAGTGGCTGTGATGCATCTGTTGGTGAAGAAAGAGTCACGGGTCTTGACTTTGCTGACAATGCTGTGATCTTCACACAGTCAATGGAGGCTCTGATCGGGGTGCTCGAGAGACTGAGTGAGGAGTCTGAGTGTCTGGGCTTGCAAGTGTCCTGGATAAAAACCAAGATCCAGACCTTTAATGACTTACTGGGCACAGCATCAGCAGTGAATCTGCTTGTGGAGAGAGTGTTGACCTTGTTGAGAGGTTTACTTACCTTGGCAGTGACATTCATATCTCTGGTGACTTTTCCTGTGAAGTCAGTAGACGGATTGGGTGAGCATGGGGGGTCATAAGGTCACTTAAAGGGGTGTGTGGCGCTCCCGATATCTATGAAAAAGGATCAAGGTCCATGTCTTTAGAGTCCTGGTGCTTTCTGTCTTGCTATATGATTGCGAGACATGGACACTATCCAGTGACCTAAGACGAAGGCTGGACTTCTTTGGTACTGTGTCTCTCCAGAAAATCCTTGGGCACCATTGGTTTGACTTTGTGTCGAATGAGCAGTTGCTCATGGAGTCCCGAATAAGGAACACTACCTGCATTGGAAGGGAGCGTCAATTACTGCACTACGGCCATGTGGCGCGTTTCACAGAGGGTGATCCGGCTCGTAAGTTCTTCATTGTTGAGGACCTGAGTGGCTGGACCAGGCCAAGGGGTCACCCACGTAACACCTGACTGCGGCATATAGAGGGTCATTTCTGGAGGGTGGGACTGGACCGCGTGTCTGCCTGGGGGGTTGCAAACCGGGATCTCGAATTGTTTCTCCATGTAGTGGGTGCGGCAACGTACTGTACCAGTGCATGCTCCCCAACTTGACTTGACTTGTTATGCTCAGTCTCTACAATGCACTGGTGAGGTTACATCTGGGGTGCTGTGTGCAGTTAGGGTCACCATGCTACAAAAAAGACATAGCATTACTGAAAGCCACGCAGAGATTAGGAACCTGGGACTACATGGTAAGACCTACTCTAACTGGTTAAAGGAATTAAAACTTGTTATTCTACAGCAGGAAAGCTGAGTAGGTCAACAATATTCTCAAAGGCACTGATAAAATGTATCCATCAAAAATTCTTTCAATTTAGTAGTGAAGTAGAAATTTTAAGGTGGAAAATACTAAGCACTACTTCACAGCAAGGTTGTGGGAAATTGGTGTATTTTATAGATACATTACATACTAATGTCTGATAAGAACATTTACAGTATAGCTTATAAAATTGTCACACTTTTCTGTGGTGTTTTAATTGCTCCTTGCTGCACCTTACAGACACAACCTGTCATAGCATCATATTTTTTAAGTGTCCTTTTAAGCCTTTTGGAGTTCCACAAATAACAATTCTGCAAAAGGTTACTTTTTTTATACTATGGAGACATATTCCCATCAGCCATTTTTAAAAATTGCCTTTATTCCACAGATGTGAAAATGTATTTATATGGTATGTTGGCTGGCTCCAAATTGGTGTGTAAGTGAACTGACAGTGCAAGAGGCATATCTCCACTTAAATGATCATTCTGCTCATTTCAAAGTTGAAGAGAAATGCCCAATTTAAAAATATCATCTTGCATGATGTTTCATTTTCATCTTCGTTCACCCCATTACTCTGCTTATTTTTTCAATCATCAAAATCAGCATATAAACTGCATTATACAATAGATGCATATGTTTGATACTACTTCAAGCACCTTCATAAAATAATCACATTTCTGAAATTTTATAAGTGACTTATATGGCCCTTTATTGATATGTGTCTTAGCGAACAGCACAATGAACCTCCTGGTCTATCTACCGTACATTGGATTTCTGTCTTATGTCCAGTGCTGGTGGGTTAGGCAGCATAAACTCTTGCTTGGAATAAGTGTTTTTGAAACTATGAAATTACTCTAAAAAAATGTTTGAGCATGTGCTAAGGAGCTCCACATTTATCAGAGTGAAGAGGATAATGAGACTTTGTGATCTCACAGACTAGATGAAGGGGCAATTTACTTTGAAGAGTCGGTTAAACAAATTCAGAAATGTCATGTTTTCTTTGTCACTTCTATTTATTTAATATTCAGTATCCATACAGTACTGTAATTGGCACAAAACAATTACCATATAATAGGACTTTACATATAGTACAGTATATATTCATATATGTGCAATAATTATATAAAAAAAATGAAGCAGCGCAATTATGATTAGCACAGTGGTTCTCAACATTTTGGGTGGGCCCCCCTAGGGGAGTGCGAAGTAACAAAAAGGGGGCGCGAAGATGTGAAAAAAAGAAAACAAGAATCAAAAATATGAAAAAAAATCTGTTGAAACCAAAACAAATTAACTTAAACTACATTCTGATACTAGAACAATACTTAAAGAGTTAGATAAATGTCGATAAAAGTTAAGTAGGCATAATAAAATATGCATCTACATTTCAAAACAATATTAGGAGGGGCACAATTAAAACTTATGAAAACTCGGGTCGCAAATACTTAAAGGTTGAGAAACGCTGGATTAGCAGACTGAGAAGAAAACAATATGGACTTTATTAAGCATAAATAGAGAGCAAGGCCGCACACTTGTGACACACCCAGTGCCTGCAGCCATGGGCACCACTCTCATTTGGGACATCTAGTAGACCATGAACTGAGAACTAGGGCAAATGAGAAGACAGCAATAAGTTTTAGTGCAAATGGTCATCATCATCTGTACCTGCTGAGAGTTCTATAAAGCTCACAAAAAACTTAGATTTAGTTCATGAAGGTATAGTATATTGCAAGAAAGAAATCTAAAACCGATAGACTACCATTCATGTGCTTTGCATTGCCCAATAAAAACAATATTTCATTATAGTGTTCTTTGTAATAACATTAATGTGAAGCCACATTGCCTACAGATTTTCAGTATAAGATATAACAATCGTAATACATAATTGTAACCTGGCCGAACATTTTGCTTTCAAATCAGCCTTAACCTATTGAAAAATAGACTATAAAGTTTTAGAAATTAATGATGACTTATATGCATCTCATAATTGTTCATATACTTCTCATGAAGTACAGTATATGAAGTATAGAATCTCATGATCTAAATGGACTGAAATTGGGCAATCAGGGAGGCAAATCCATTCAGTTAAATTCACTATCATATTACTAAAACTATTCCTGGAATGTATTAGTTTTATGATATAGAGTATCATTTTTCCAAAAATGCTTTCACTGCTGGGCACACTACTGGCATAACCTTTCACAGTACTCTGTGTGTATGAAGGAATCCACTGTATACCACAAAAACACTCATTCTGCCATTACACCACCATTACTGATGTTTGCCATGGTGGATTCTGCTACTCTTTTGGCACTACTTTTCTACATCATTGTAAGTTGACTAACCTGTAGCTTGCCTGGTAGTACAACCTTTGTCATTCCCTTTATTGGTCTTTTCTTGGCCACAGGGCTGCAGTTGCTTGTAAGTTTATATTGCATGGTAATATATTCTTGACATACTGTTGGCAGTGCTTTTTGTGGACACCCCCAACAGCATTGCCATTTCTACAATGACAATGTTGTAGTGTCTGACATTTGGTACTTTCATTCATTATTATTTTCTTCTACTCTATTTATTCTATTTATAGAGTTAAAGCAATTGGAGCTTATCTTGATAGAATCTGGTGCAAATTAGAACCCAGCTCTTAGTGCAAGGCATTTTTAAAGTACTTAATATTTACTATATATTTGTAAGATTTGGAAAATGCTTTGGAATATACATATATAAACTATAATTACATTCCTTAAAGCTGTGTTTCTCGGAAAGGAATTTGTAAGTGTCAGGGGGATTTTTATAGCATTTGTCTAGTATTTTCTTTACTATAATATGAATATTAACATACTGATATAAGTATATTAACACGAATGTCAGTTCTCATGAAACAAAACTAATTATGAGTTAAATAAGAAAGGTCATTTGGTTCCCCTTAAACCTTTTATTTTGCAGACTTTATATCATGACAGGATGGAATTTAAACTGTTGTCAGAAAGGTCTGAATAAACTTATATGTGAGATTGTATGGAGAAGGCTCAGAAATTATACGTTTAAATTATTTGGAGAGAAGATGCATTCCTGGATAATGAAATTGTTACCCCTTAATTAACTTAGGTAAATATAGAGTCTGTCCTCTGTCTGGTTGCTAGAGACATGGTTCCTCTCTTTCTGCTCATCCATAGGTTCCATAATTTCAATATCTGTGTTCAGTTTGGTGTCCTAAAACTAAATTTCAGTAAAGTTCATTGTTTTGGGGTGATCCTATCCTAAAACATAGACTTTTTATTCTCACTCCCAGATTCATGGTTATGTACATCAAAACATAGAACCTCAACCACAACACCTGTTTCTTATCCTTACACTCACCTGATCTGCAAAAAGACACAGTCCATACCTCAGTAAACTTGCACCTGTTACTATGGATCCAATTGCACTAAGAACATACTGCTACTGTGTTTCATTTTCCCAACTAGGGGAACTTCTCCTCCTATTCTCTATTTCCCGGACAGCAAGACAGAGCAATAAGGCAAGCAGAGGTTGGGTTTAAACTTCTGCTCAGTCATTACAATCTTTAACATTGTGATGGGTGGCCACGGCCACTACATGGCCGGAACACCAACAGAGTGGAAGGACAAGGGGAGAGGGCATTGGTGAGGCAATACCTCCCCTGGGACACTAGAGGGCAGCCCCCCTGGGCAGCTGTGGCACCATGGATTCCCACAGGGCATGTTGGGAGCTAGAGTTTGGTGAAGCCTTGTTGGGGGCCACCAGGGGGTGCTGCAAAGCCCTATAGAAGACCTCCAGCACAACTGGGAGTGATTCCAGGTGATACTGATGAGCCACCTGAATAAGAGGAGCCACCTCACTCCATTAAATTGACATGGTTGGGTGAAAGAAAACAAAGCCTGAGGAGGAGTGGAGGTGGAGGGGCTGGTGGCCAGAAGGGACTGTATATAGATGTGTTGGGGTGTTGGTAATATGTGCACGTTTTGCTGTAAATAAATACAGGTGTTGAGCTGAGCCTGTGTCCTGCCTGTGTGTGTCCAGGTTAGGGTGGCTTTACAACCCTGGTCGCTTGTTACAATATACTGTATATATTCTAAATACGCCAAAAGCAGAGGAAAAATCAAATGTATAATACAAACCACCAATACAACCTGGATATTTCAGGAGATGTCATAAACAATACTGGCTGACACACCTATCATTACTGGTGTTCAGTCTCTTAAGGCTACATTTGTGCATATGACAGCATGGGTCTTCTTGGTCGCTGTGTTCTTCTGGTTTCTCCTTTCTCCTGGTTCTCTTTAGTCCTGCTTAAACCTGCTGACTTTTTAAAGCTTGTCAGGGCCAAGGGGATCACTCCTGGCCCCTCTCATCCAATGTTATTTTGACAGATTATATCAATACAAGTTCATAAGGCATGCATGCACAAAGGTATCCAACAGATCGAGGGCTTTGCTTTTATACATGTGGAAAATCCAGAAAATTGACCTTTAGAATATGACCTTTCTGAACAATATAATTTTGCTATGTTTAAAGTTTTGACTAGACTCAAAAAAAGGTACTATATAAATACACACATGCACACACACCCAGCACACACTAGGGACAATTTTGGATCACCAATGCACCTAACCTGCATGTCTTTGGACTGTGGGAGGAAACTGGAGCACCTGGATGAAACCCACGCAGACACAGGGAGAATCCATGTCTCCTCACTGTGAGGCAGCAGCGCTACCACTGCACCACCCTTTAATAAAACGTATTATTATTATCATTATTATTTGCCAGCAGAAGATGACAGTTTGCTCCACTGAAAAACTCTGCAATATAAAAATACCTTCTGTTTCAACTAACAATTTCTCTTTCTGTGTTTAAAACTTGCTGCTATTACAGAGGGCAAAAATTTAAGTAAAGGAAAAGAACTTTAATATACAGTGTGTAGGAGGAGAATCCCATTACATGGATGGGATGCCAGCATAATGATACAAGCAAACTTGCTGGAGGGACAAGGACATACATTTGTACTTGGCCAGTATACTTTGGCAGACAGACTGAGATATGCTGAGGATATGGAATTGTTCCATCCTCAATATGCCAGGTGGCACTGGTCCTCATATGGCAACCCAATCAGAACACCTGAAGGAGTGCTTGGGAGATGGAGTCCGGAAATGCTGCCCTGTCATGGTCCCTGGGGATCAAGAGAGGTTACTGTCAGGAGAGGACCTCCCTACTTTTCTTATGGCCTGGAAGTGTTTCCTGGAGAATATGACTTGGCACTGGAAGCTCTCCTGGGTCCACCAAAAAAGAAAGCCTGATGCCTCATATCATGGAGTCAGAATTGGAAGGTAGACAGATGGAAAAAGTGTTTGATTTATTGCTTAATTGTAGCAGATTGTTGGAGAGGTGATTATTGGAAGGTGCTTTGGAAAATTAAAAAATTCTTTAATTCATTCAAAAAATGTCTGCCACTTTACTGTGTCTTGGGTTTGGGGATTTCTATAGCCCCCTTGTGGTCACAAGTGCTACTTTTAGTTTAGAGTTGTGAGAAGAACTGAAGTGAGGCCTTACTGGCATGCAGAAACGATTAACAGAGAAAGGCGATAAGAGGGAGAGTCTATTGTTATGTCATTGTGGTGGTACCTCAGGTAGAAGTACCATACTGGACAGAAACAGCAATTTACTGATTAAAGTAGGGGAGCAAGGATTTGCTTGATTGAGATTTTTTTATTTATATTTTGTTTGATTTACTGCTATTTATAGTAGTTTATGGGGGTGGAGAGTCACAAGATTGGGTCATAACTACATCCATTGCCTGTGTAGATGAGTGATGAGAGGAGCTGTGGTGACATGTGCCACACTATAAGGCAAGGCTGTCACAAATAAAGCTATCTATAACCTGATTTTTGTTTTTAAATAGCTTTTAGAAAAATGGTGCTCTTTCCTTGACAGAACAAGAGATGTATCTCTGGAGTTAATGCAGCTTTGCAGTGGGATAGAAGTGCTTTCCTGTGGGGTACATGTCCAATTTTTTTTAGCATTACAGAAGTCGGACAAAGCTCCCTGCCAGGCAAAGCCAGCTGACAATTGCATCTTGCCGTTGCAAAAAAAGGAGAAAGGGCAAGAAAGTGTGGTGAGTTGCTAGATTAGAAATGAGACTATAACGGTTTACAACAACAACAACTACTTTGTTTATAGCTCAAAATCACACAAGGAATGTCTCGATAGGCTTTAACAGGCATTGTTTTTGAGAACACCCAGCCTTGGCTCTCTAAGAAGACAAGAGAAAAACTTTGGAAAAAAAAACTTTGTAGGGGAAAAAACAAAGAAATAGAAAAATCTTGGGAAAGGCAATTCGGATAGAGACCTCCTTCCAAGTAGGCTAGGCATGCAAAGGGTGTGAAAAAATGGGGTAAATATAATACACAAAACAGAACACAAGCAATCCTCTTCACAGAAATAGATAGTTAAACTATCATTGTAACCTCAGAAATGCAATACAATAGCAGAAACTACTTTGTTCTTGCACAGCACTCCACACCAAGTGCAGGTGCAGAGCGCATTGAAAACAAATGTAAGAATAGATTATACCATTCACAAAAACAAGACTACAACATATGAGGATTTAGATGTGTTCAAATACATTAAAGTCAATGTAGAAACTAATTAACAAAACTAATAAACAGCAATATCTGCTCATCAGCTAATTGTAGAACCACTGCCAGATTGTAAGAAAGGAGTCAGATAAGATAAACCACAGTCATAGTCCTGAGGACTTTGGCCAACAAGCCACCTCCCCAATGCTGGCCAGTTTACAGCTGAGTCAGTGCTAGGTCCGCGAATCTGAAGACAGTATGCTTGTACCCGATGATTCGGGTGCTCCTCTATCAGAGATGACCTTTCCATTGGCAGGCAAACAATTTGGCACTAGAGCAGTGGCACCAAAAAGAGGAAGAGTTAGTAACAGTTTATAAATATCATATTTCTTATATTTTAGTACAAATGTCTAAAAAACAAAAATGCAGTATGCTCAGCTAATCAGCAGCTCTACTCAGGGTATGCTGAACTGAAATGGTGAGTCTTCATCCTGGATTTAAAAGCTGAGACTGAAGGGTCACCTCTCAGAATAGCAAGCAGACCATTCCACAGCTAAAAGCAAGACATCCTACTGTTAAGAACTTGAGTTATGTGTTCGTACTTTTTGGTTCTTGTAATAATTCTTGTAGCAGCATTTTGAATTAACTGAACGCTACATAAAGAATGATTTTTTTTTTACATTTTTTATTGATTTCATTGTAATCATTCCATACAAATAGATACATTTTTACAAAAAACAGGATTGAAAACAAATCAACCCCCACCCCTGAGCAAGAGCGCATGGCCAATGGAGTAAAACTTAAAGCTAGTAAAAATAAGAAAATTTATGAGTTTAAAAAGACGATAAAGATAAATGGAGAAGAAAAAGTGATCGGAACAGAGTTTGCCTCCTCAGTGCTTTAAGAGCTTAATCTAAAATGTTATTGATTAATCAGATCACTAGGACAGCATTTTTTCACTTAAGAAATATAGAAAAAGTTAGACCTCTTATATCATTGAAAGATACTGAGAAATTAGATCAGGCTTTTGTTTTTAGTCGACTAGATTACTGTAACACACTCCTCTCAGGACTACCCAAAAAAGACATTAATCCACTGCAACCAGTTTAGAATGCAGCTGCTAGAATCCTAACTAGGAAAAGAAAATCCCAGCACATTTCTCCAGTTTTGGTTACCTGTGTCATTCAGGATTGACTTTAAAATACTGCTTATGGTTTACAAAGCCTTAAATAATCTCACTCCATCTTATATATCGGAGTGTCTAACACCTTATATTCTAAATCATAACCTTAGATCTTCAAATAAATGTCTGCTTAGAATTCCAAAAGCTAAACTTAAAAGAAGTGGTGAGGCAGCCTTCTGCTGATATGCACCTAAAATCTGGAATAGCCTGCCAAAAGGAATTCACCCGGCTGATAAAAACAGATTACTTTAACATGGGTTTCTTATAACTTCATTTTAGTTTAATCCTGACGCTATGTGTATTCAATTAATTATCATTACTATTCATGGTGGCTAAAAAATCTGTACCTACCCCTACTCTCTCTTCTGTTCTTTTTCTGGTGTTCTGTGGTGGCGATCTGCGCCACCACCATCTAATCAAAGCTCCATGATGTCCCTACCTTGAAGGATTAAAGGCCAGAAGTCCACGTGACCGTCATCATCAAGTTCTTCCATAAGAACCCTGAATGCAATGAGGACTGATCATTTATGTTAGGTAGAATGCCTAGAGGGGGCTGGGCGGTCTCAAGGCCTGGAACTCCTGCAGATTTTATTTTTACTTCAGCCGTCTGGAGTTTTTTTTTTTTTCTGTCCTCCCTGACCATTGGACCTTATTTTTATTCTATGTTAGAACATTAGAACATTAGAACACTCTAGACAAGAACAGGCCATTCAGCCCAACAAAGCTCGCCAGTCCTATCCACTTGTTTCCTCCAAGAAAACATCAAGTCGAGTTTTGAAAGTCCCTAATGTCTTACTGTCTACCACACTACTGGGTAGCTTATTCCAAGTGTCTATCGTTCTTTGTGTAAAGAAAAACTTCCTAATGTTTGTGCGAAATTTACCCTTAACAAGTTTCCAACTGTGTCCCTGTGTTCTTGATGAACTCATTTTAAAATACAAGTCTCGATCCACTGTACTAATTCCCTTCAGAATTTTAAACACTTCAATCATGTCACCTCTTAATCTTCTTTTGCTTAAACTGTAAAGGCTCAGCTCTTTTAATCTTTCCTCATAATTCAACCCCTGTAGCCCTGGAATCAGCCTAGTCGCTCTTCTCTGGACCTTTTCTAGCGCTGCTATGTCCTTTTTGTAGCCTGGAGACCAAAATTGCACACAGTACTCAAGATGAGGCCTCACCAGTGTGTTATAAAAGATGACCATAACCACCTTGGACATGTACAGTACTCCACAGATCGTGCTATATAACCTAACATTCTGTTAGACTTCTTAATGGCTTCTGAACACTGTCGGGAAGTTGATAGCTAAGAGTTCACTATGACTCCTAAACCCTTCTCATAAGGTGTACTCTCGATTTTCCGACCGCCCATTGTGTATTCAAACTTAATATTTTGACTTCCTATGTGTAATACTTTACATTTACTGACATTAAATTTAATCTGCCACAAATCTGCCCAAGCCTGAATGCTATCCAAGTCCTTCTGTAATGATATAACGGATTCCAAATTATCTGCTAATCCACCTATCTTGGTATCATCTGCAAACTTAACCAGCTTGTTACTTATATTATATCCCCTGTGAAACGCCACTCTTAACATCGGCCAGTTCCTCGCACCATCACCCTCTGCTTCCTGTGTCTGAGCCAATTCTGCACCCATCTAAAAACATCACCCTGAACTCCCACTTCTTTTAACTTGATGCCCAACCTCTTATGTGGCACCTTATCAAAAGCTTTCTGAAAGTCCAGATAAATAATATCATAAGCTCCACTTTGATCGTATCCTTTTGTTGCCTCCTCATAGAATTTAAGCATGTTAGTAAAACACGACCTCCCTCTTCTGAACCCATGCTGACTGTTCAGAATAACTCCTGTCCTTGCCATGTGTTGCTCAATCTTATCCTTAATAATTCCTTCCATTAATTTTCCTGTGATGCATGTTAAGCTTACTGGCCTATAGTTGCTTGGATCTGCCCTGTCACCCTTTTTTATATAATGGGATGATATTTGCCATTTTCCAGTCCTTCGGAATCTCTGCAGTGCTCAGTGACTTCCTAAAAATTTGTGTCAAGGGTTTATATATGTACTCACTAGCCTCCTTAAGAACATGAGGATAAATATTATCTGGGCCTGGTGATTTGTTTGATTTCATCTTATTTAATCTGAGCAGCACTTCTCCCTCTAAAATTTCCAAATCCCTTAGTACCTCCTTAGTAGTTGCGTTTACCTCTGGGAGGTTATCCACTTGCTCACTTGTAAACACCTCAGAAAAATGTAAGTTTAGGGCATCTGCTATTTCATTGTCTGTATCTTTTAATTTTCCTTTACTATTCCTGATGAACCTGACCTCCTCCTTAACTGTCCTTTTACTACTAAAATACTGAAAGAATCTCTTTGGGTCTTCTTTCACCTTATCTGCTATTTTCCTCTCCAACTGTCTTTTAGCCTCTCTGATATCCTTCTTAATGTTTGCCCTCATGTTCTCATACGCGCTATGATTCACGTTGCAGTCATTAGTCTTATATGCCTTATACAGCAGTTTTTTCCTTTGCAACTTCTTTTTTAAATCTTTATTAATCCATTGTGGAGTTTTTCTTAGTTTCCTATTAATTCCAAATTTAGGTATGTATCTGTCCTGCATTACATGTAAAAATTTTTAAACCTGTTCCACTGCTCCTCGACTGTCTCCACATTTAAAAGCTTAGCCCAGTCTATCCTATTTAGACTTTGTCGCATCTGCTCAAAATTAGCCCTACCAAAGTTCAACTTAACAATTTTAGTCTTTGCATCTGTACTCTTAGAAAATACTGAGAATTTTATTATATTGTGGTCACTTAACCCTAGTGGTTCAATCACCTCTACACCCTCAATTCTATCCTGATTATTATAGAATACTAAATCCAGACAGGCTTCACCCCGTGTTGGTGATTTAACATGCTGTGTTAAAAAACAGTCACTGATTACTTCTAAAAACTCCTGCTCTTGTGCTCCTCCATCTGGAAGGTTATCCCAGTTAATATTTGGATAATTAAAGTCCCCCATGACTAATATCTCCCTGTAAACTTGCCTTTTTGATATTACTAAAAAGATGTTTATTGAAA